>NW_028289016.1:0-296450 GCF_059628265.1 Tinamus guttatus | reverse complement strand
GCTAGATTCAGTTTGGGTTCCAAGAATACAGTTTAGGATACAATCAACACCACCAATACCGATGGACCCTATTAAAACAAAACAAGGAGTTATTATAAATACATTTAAGCTTTATCCAATCTAAATTCAATGAAGATCAGAACCATATCATATAAAAATACAGGTGTGCCCAAATTAACTCCCCCCTCCCACACACTCACCGCCCACCAAACTCCAAAGGACACTGTTCTTTATGCCATTTTGATTTCTGGTAAGTTAGGTCCGTATTAAATTTTAGACACTTCATTCTATTTGTTTGTACATATATAATGTTTTATATATATAAAATATATACATTAAGAGCTATTATTACCAGATTTAAGTATTTCTCTCCCAACTGCCAGCTCTCCCGCTTGGCCTTTACATATCTCCAATATTGTTGAGACCGAGAGTTGACTTGTTCGACTATAAGAAATTAAAACCAACAGTAAGTCTTAGCAGATGCTTCTCAAGAAAATAATTCTACTCATTACACTTCAATAATCATTAGCAATAGCTTGACACTCTGCTTGGAAATTGGTTTCACATCACTTGACCAATACACTTATATAATCCTATAAGATATTGATCTTTATGATATTTTTATAGGACACTTCCAGAAGCTTAAGTGCATCATCAATAAGAAAATAAATGAAAAACAAATAGAAATCCATTTCTTGTAGTTCTTTCCCCACACCCACATTTGCCAATTTCTTTGAAACTTCCAGGGAATAATCTATTAACAGCAATTCAATTACTTGTTAGGACCTTAGGACTTGTTAGGACATCACTTAGATATCTAACTCGCTTATTCATTTAATTTTAGTTATTCTATCACTAGACAGGAGAGAGGAGAAAAAAAAAACAAAAACCAAAAAACAAACACCACACACACACACGCCTGGCTGTAGTTTCAAACTCAGTGATTCTAACTAATGCTGCTTAGGAACTAAAATGAAAGAGACAAAATCCAGCTGAATCACTTCTGCACCTAGAGTCGTGTCGTTCCCCCCCCCCCGCCTTTTTTTTTTTTTTTTGGGGGGGGAAAAATGGGAAAAAGGCCTTTGAAAGGAGGACATCATTTAAGATCTGCAGGTACTAGAAAGAAATAGAATCAGATTCCTTCAAAACAACAGGAATTAGACCTTGAGACAAAAGCTGGTTGGCAGCAGCTAGGCTTTAGTCAAAACATACTATGATTTATTTATAGCCATGGCCCATACACCACTATTTGGTTTATTAGCTCTATATAAAATAGCGGCAAAGGAAGTTTCAAGACACTTCAACAACCTAAAATGGGTTTGAAGTTAATGAGTTAATGAAATACCTGTTGGCATCTGCACATTTAACTAATATTGTCTCTACAACTGGCTTGAGAAGTCGCTGTAGTTTAGTTCTCTCTGCCAACGTATGACAAGGAGTATATACCAGCATGGCTCTTAAGGTTTTCTAAGAGAAAGGAGAAAAACAATAGATATTAAATTAGCTATGCCAACATTTTTAGAGAGTTTCAAAAGGGGTTCATGCAAGTTCAGTCATGCCAATCTGCTTTTCCTGAGGATCTTATTCACCTTTTTCAGATGATGGTTACAAGTTAAAACCCATTCAGCAGCGATCAAAAACAACCGCTAGGATTCTTTTCTTTATATGTCTCCTCCTTTTCTTTCCCAAACCCTAGTCATTTGGAAATTACTAGAGTACAACAAATAAGCAACTACTTACTAAAGCAGCAACATACACTTTGTAGACAGGGTCGGCACAGACCATGGACAGCACACTGCAGCAGGACTCCACGACAACATCTCCTGAGATACTGGTCTGAGATGACCCACTAGCTGCTCCTAGAGCTCCAGCACTTGTGTTGTTCCTACTGCTGCTTCCAGAATTTCCAGTGCTTTCACCATTAGCCAGTAATAGAGCACCACTAACATCATGCGAAAGACGTCGTAGTGCCATCTCACGTATGTTCCAGTTTTGAGAAAACAAGCAGCCAACCAACTCCATTCCAAATACCTGCAAAGAGAAAAAGTAACACTGCAGGAGTCAAACCAAACACTGTAGGAGTCAAACCAAACACTGCAACTTAAGTACTTGAAACAAGCAGCCAAAAAGAACAAAGAAATGCTTCAGGTGAGGGGGAGAAAAAAAAAAGTCTTATGAAGTCTGACAGCAAAAGCATGACAGTGGATACACTATATTTTAAAAATATCTTGGATGGAAATGAAGCATCCTATACGATCATGCATCAGTACTCCAAATACTCTGCTAAACAGATGTCAGGGAAGGAGGACTGTACAGGCACTCACTAGGGGTAGAGCTATGATGTGATTCAGAGTAAGTTTTTCAATTGTTACAAGTACTCTGAACTGGTGCCAGAGTTAAACATTCATACATTAGAAGTCTCTCATGGCTCTACCTCAAGCTGTCCAATTTTTCATTTTGTTTCTCATCTCTGAACAAACACAGAAGACCACCCCATTATAATATTTTTTGTTTCACTAAGTGGAATTGGAGAACACACACAACCTTCTTCAGAGGGAATTAGTAGCATTAAGAAACTCATTCTTTTCTCTACACATACCAAAAGACGCTCAAGCTCCTGTGGGTGGTTTGCATTTTTTTCTGTTTAAGTGAAGCCAAACTGGAGATGTTAAACAAAACAGAACTCTTCTCATTCCAAACTTTTCCATAAGAAAGCTCCTCTAATGACCAAGAGCAGTGACAGGAAGATATAATGATTTTCAGTGTGTTTCATTGCAGGCCATTAGGCACAATGATCACAGCCTCTCCTGAAGATACATGTAGTTTTCACGTAGGAGCTGCAGGGATTGACTTACAATTCACCGAGTGACAAAATCAGATAAAACAGTTCAAAATCAGCTTTTACACTTGAAATTTTTACAACATAAAATTACCTGAATCCATGGCTCAGCTAAGTCTCTATAGGCAGAAGGGATCTGCTGGACCCCGTAATGAATAAGGTTAAAATTACTATCTTGGGTTCTTCTTTGTGATCCAGCCATAGATTGCTGTTGAGTTTGCTGCTGAACCACACGAAGAACAGAAGAATCCACAGGACTTGGCAATTCATGACTATAAAGTTAACAATAAATAACATGAATTAACAAGAGAAACATTTGGTGAAGGAAATACTTCAGAGTATTTAGGAATGTAAGCTAAACATTCAGAAACAACAACTCACTACATTCAGTAAAACTAAGTGCTTACCTATAGAAATCCTGTGATCTCCATTTAGATCTACAAAGAGGACATATAAGTAGCTCTCTGTTTCTCCTACATTCTTCTGCCCCTGAAATATAGCAAAAAGAAAATTGGTACTTTATGTTTACAGCATATCAAGCTAGAAGATGAGGTTATGATGTTAAAAATCATTAACTGGAACAATACAGGTCTTTTTATACCTCAAAGATACCCCCCCCCCAAAAAAAAAAGAATTAGAATATTGAGGATGGATTTCTATTTATTAAAGCAGACTGTGACTATTTATGTAAGGTAGTACATAAGCATATTCCATAGTTACTTAGATAACCCACGCTAGTAGTAGAGGGCTTTCAAGTCATTTAGTGAGAAGTGAAAGAGGGGTAAATGTCTGCTGCTAATCTCGCTCTAGTTGAAATTAATCTTCTCTCTCAGGTGGCACAGGATCAAACCTCTAGCCTTACAATTAACTTTTTTCTCCCCCATAGAGCATCATATGGCAAACTTGATTCACAAACAACTGATAAACCAAGAACTAACAATACCTAAACAATGCCAAAGTTTAAGAGCTTTGTTCTCCACTTAAGAATTTTTTAAGTATTAAATCTTAGTGATTTGAGTATATACAGGTACCAGAATTGAGACAAAGATGACAACATACATATTGACATGCAATGGTGGTGTAACTTATTCCTGCAGCCATCTTCACATACAGTCAAGCTCTCTTCATCCAGCATCCCTAACAAACAAATGGGGCATATCTGTTCTTCTTCATCCTTCATACTATAAAAACAGATATTTGCAACCGTAAAAATGGTGTATCAGAATTCTGAAAACCTTCAATAAAATGATCAGCCTCCAATTTGAAACAACCACCAGATCTCCAAGTAAGCAAGCAACCAAAATTGTAGAAGCATCAAGTACAGACACTACACTCTTGAAATGAAAGGAAAAATAATAAAAAAATAAAAATAAATAATAAAAAACAACAACACACACACGCGTCTTCAAACTACGTCATATACAAATTAGGGATTGAAAAGCCTAGCCTTAGGCACTTGCATTTTCCTCCTTAAGGCTTCTTTAAACAAACCAACCTTTACTTTTTTACTAATAGGTTTGTTTTGAAAAGTTAAGAACACTAAATTTTAAATTTTAAACTAAAAAAAGTTTTAATTGATGAGGGTCTGAAATTAAAAATTAATAGAGAATAACAGCCACCCTCATTTTTCTACCATACACAGAAACAGATTCATACAAACAAATAACACATCCCATGTAGATTAAAACATTCAGCTCAGTCTTAGATGTTTCAATTTTATTTATCCCCACTATATAATTAATAATAGATATAATCAGAGATTTCATCAGAAAAAATATTCAAAATCTTAAAGGTTAAGTGAAAAGAAATAAACTTAAGTCTTTTGCACTCTATTTAAATGTGAATATCTTAGTATTATTCATAAAAGAGTTAGAACTTGTATGTGTCTAAAATAGCTGGTTATATATAGCTTGCAAAAGCCATATATTGGTTTAGAAATGTTTAAAATAGCAATCTTAAAAATAACAATATATTTATGTAGAAGGGAATATATATATATATATATATATATATATGCACGCACACACACACAATGTATTTCCTTGCATTTTAAATGGTTGGCATTTTTCCCCCTTGAAAAAAACCACAAGGAGTTTACAATGAAAAATTCAGTTCCACGGTATAAAAACACATTTTCTATTTTTTATTTTTTGCAGAATTAGCAGCAAACCAAAAAAATGCAAGTCAGTGATTAACAGAATTGACTAAGATTATCCCAAGTACTTATGTTCTCTATAACTTATGTCACACAGAATTAGATTGCTGTACTGTGTCAGTATCTCATTGAACCATCAGCTGTACTAGCAAAGAACTTAAAAACCTCTATTCCTGATGCAGTGAAATCCATAACCCCATTAAGTTATCCCTATGTGGAAAAAAAAAATCTTCCTGGACAAGATATCTAAATAGAAGGAACTGGTATTTCAGAACACATCTCGTATTTCACCAGTTGGTTTGTATAATTTACAGTGACGTGATTTGACATTTGGAAAAATAAGTACAAGGCAGTGGGAAGTTAAGGTCACAATCTGAACATCAGAGTTACAAACCTGTCTAAACATATTGGTCTACATACTGATCCAGTGACAGGGCTACTGTCAAAGTAACACACCAAGGTGGTACTTTCTTTCACTAAAGAAAGCCTCTGTTTTAGGTGTCTTCTCTCAGAAGGCCTCTGTATAGCTAGTTCATTCATCCCAGTAACAAGTCAACAGACAAAACACTAAAGCAAATCTTTGCAAAAATCAGGAAAAAGAACACAAGCAAAAGCACTCAAGTAATAAGAGTTTGGAAAAGCCCAAAGAATCAGTTAAATTTAGAAATAGGGCATCTTTTAATATGTTATAAAAATCATCATAATGTAATAACTTCCTTAAAACAGTTTAATCATCCATTCTACATGGAGGGCAAATACTTCTATTTTTTATTTTTTAAAACCACACACAGAGTATGTTTACCTGGAAATTTTTCAATATATTGTCACAGGCACAAAGATTTCTCCATAGTAGAGCTTGCTTTCAAATGTTATTAGGGCAAGAGAAAAAATATCTTATGTTTTCATTTGTTAACATTTGCATGCATGCTGTATTTGAACAAATGCATACAAATACATAGGTTTCCAAAGTTAATAGATGTTCCAGGCTTGAAGAGGATTGCTTAGACTTCTAAAGTTTCCCAATTCCACAATGCATCCAAAGAATTATTTTCCCAACTCTCCCCCCCCCCTTCTCTCCTTCATTGAGACATAAGGTATAAATTGAATATGTCCACCTGGCACCAGGATGATTAATGTATACTTGACTTTTGATTGTCGATAAATACAGAGCTTTAACATGAGTTGAAATGAAAGCAGCTTTGAAACAAAAAGAATTGTGTAGGTGATTCTAAACCTCCAAAATCAGAAAAAATAATGCAGAATAATTTCTTTAGAAGAATACTAACCTGTTTTCTGAACTAGATGTGGAAGTACTAGATGATGACAATGTATGAGAGTTTGACATGCGTGAGACAAACTTCTGGATGGTGTTACGAGATGGAGCTTTGATCCTTGAGCTACGCCTACTGTGATATTTCCGGAACAAACTCTCAACCTGATATCAGAAAAAAACAGCAACAGTCATATTTATGCTATGAATATCTTGTATGTAAAGGTAATGATACAGAAGCTTAAACTACTGCTTAAAAACAAAATTTCATCTTCTCAATAATACATTAGCTGCAACAGCAGTAGCAGGAATTTCCAAAGCCTCACTACTAAATAGGCTGCAAGGAACATAGCAATTAACAGCTTTTTTGTTTTAAACAAATAGCTTGACATACACACCAATACTTATGAACACCCTTATTCTGTTTACCTTCCAACTATCAATGTTACAGATACACTAACCTGAGACAAAAATCCCACAAGATTCATATTATTCACTAAACTAAAGCTTCACAAGTTTTAGTTATTTCTTTTATTTGCAGATTTTTTTCTATTTACAGAGCTCTTAAGAATGAGTTAACAATATAATTAAAAGCATACATGCGTGTTGCTATGATAAGCAACAAAGTGTTCCATTTTAAAACAACATCCTAAAGACTTTTACCCAGATTTTATTTTAGATCTGTTATGAAGTCTATTAGACATATACTACCTCGAAGTTCTTCAGAGTCTTTCTCCACAGTATCGGGTCAGAGGGCTCCAGCTGGAATACTCGCAGCATAACAAACAGCAGATGGATACAAAATGTTCCACGCCCACAGCTACATGTCTGAAAAGAAAAGCATCATATGTTAGTATATGTTAGTATCATATGTCAGGGTCATGTTGTCTTGGTAGTCACACATTTAAATGCATAACAGATAGGTACACAATGCCAATTGCTAAAAAAAAAAAAAAAAAAAAAAAAAAAAGCAGCAGTTAGTGTGAAATATGTGAAATAACATTTTATATATTGGGCACAATACCTTAGGTGAAAGTGTAAATTCTCAAAACTTCATTGTGAAATATATACAAGAAACAGATGACAGTCAACTAGAAGCTCTTGCTGTTATTAATACTGAAAAGAATTTATACATGTAATCAGACAGCTGTAAACATGACGGCAATTAAATTTAAATGAGCTGCTTTATTTATAGAAAAAACTTAGGTGTTCCCAAAAGTAGCATCACAGAGTACTGAAAATATCTATCTGGACCACATTATGGGTATTAATGACATTATCGCACCTTTTAAGGGAAGTGATGTGTTTGTTACATATATATAGATAAGTCCATGAGTAGAGGAAATACTTTTTCACTCCAAGATGTGAAAATTTAAGACAATCAAAGCGCCAAATTTCAGCCAAAATATAATTATATATATAATACATAAAGTTATATATAATTAGGATCCATTGATAGGAATGAGAAGTACACAGAATAAGCTAAATATTAGTAACAACTTCCCACTGCATGTGCATACATTACATCTCTTAAATGTTTCCAGTTAACATGGGTTTGTGACTCTCACTTCATCCATCTATTCTGGTTTTGTACAGTTTTTCAAGACTAGCTATGTATTACTAAAAGCTGCCTATAACAAAAACATTCTCACCTGAGGCCCAATAAACACCCTGTACTTGTTATCAGGGCTGTCTCCTCCGATTAAGAAGGAGTTGGGTCCTATCTGCTGCAGCAGGTACAGCCTGGCTCTCATAACTTTGTTGACACGGCGATTCGTTTCCTCAGGGCTATATGGAGAGAAGCCATCTGGAGAGGGAGCTCTTCGAGGCGGTGTTATTCGGCCACTCTGCAACTACAAAAGTGGTTCCATCAAAGGTTGTCGGGACAGTGAATTTGGCTATTTCACTCTTATTGACAAAGATATAGATAGTTCCCAAAACCTGAAGAAACTACAACCTGCTTAGACTATGAATTTAAAAGAATTAACCTCCTTCCATGTGCAAAAGCAGCAGACAGAAGAAAAACTGTTTTTTTTTTCTTTTTTTATAAGAAGCTGGTTGACATTACAACAGAAAAGGAGTCTCTTAAATCGCTTCTATTTGCAAGTCTTCACTGGTAGCCTTACTGTTTTACTGAATTAACAGGTACAATTCAACCAGAAGGTCATTATAATGATTAGCAACAGAGGAAGTTATTATATAAGACAGGATTTCTTTATCTGTGAAATATATTAGCATTATACCCTTATGACTAGAGTTTATATCAGGGGACATATGGTCAATGAACTGCAGAGTAAGAAATTCCAAAGTGAAGGAAAAAGGATACCTCTTCCTCTCCTTTTCACAATGAAAACAACCTTCAGCTCAGGATGCTGTTTTTGATTATGGTAAATAAATTGCCACCACCAAATGAACCAATCCTTTTATTAAAGTTTTCTTCAATGCCTTGCATGAGTTCTAACATAAGTTAATGATTCTGCCTGATTTCAGGTTTTCTGCTTTGACTGACATCTACTTTGATTTTTAGATCATGTCACAAAGTTGCAGTTGAGTCACTGCCCATCACTTAATTACACAACAGACTTCACTTTTTCACATGAACAGTTAATATAAAACTAAAAGAAAGAGAACATCAACTGAGCAAAGTCAGAGTTAAATGGTTTGGTAATGTTTTCTTTAAATTTGAATTTCTCTTATCAAGAGGTATGGAGCTGTACTACGAGCGATACCTTCTATTTTGCCCCCAGCTCAGCAGAACGGCAGTAGAATGTTTTACTTCATTTTGGAAACTGAGTCCAGTGGGAGCAATGGGACAGTAAAAGCAATGAGATCCTATTCTTACAGCTTCACAGTGAAATTGTAGTAAATGAGTCACCTGAAGAATAACTGTGGATGAATGTTTTAATAAAAATAATCTACTGCTCAACTCTTCCATTCTTGATCTTCTCTAGTGAAGCCATTTAAAAATATTCCGGTCTTGATCTTCTTGAACACAATGATTTTAGAAAGCACCGTAAGGATGCATATACCTAAAGCTTCCCTAATACATACATAAAGAGCAGCCCTGGAGCAGAGAATCACAAAGAGCATACTAGTAACTCCTTTTTGCAGGAATCTTTGTTCAGTATCAACAGGCCTGTCCCCCTAGGGAACATATCTGCCAGGAAAACTGACATTCAAGACTTAGAGAAAAACAAACTTCTGGCATCTCTTTATGCAATCAAGCTAACAGAACACAGGTATCTCCAAAACTGGGTATCTAGTAGCAAAAATAATAATTACACCATAGTTCGTGACTTACAGGCACTGGAGATATCCTTTTTCTTCTGACTCCTGGCGATTCAGATTTAACAGTCCTCGAGGACGACGAAGAGGCGCTACTGGGAGAAGGGCTACGTCTCCCCTTATGCGTGGGTGAAGAAGCCGTGCTCTGTCCTTCAGCCTGAGATTCTAGAGACACTTTGCTCATTTCAGATCCATCTGCTTTCACAGGGATAGGTTTCACCACCTTGCAGGAATTCAACCATGTGTGTTAGTTTCAAAGATAATTGTTGTATGTGAAAACAAAACAAATTAATTGGAACTTGTGTTAGTAGCATTATACAATTAATTCATTACTTACACATATGGAGTCTGCAAATTCCTTTGATTTTAGTATTAATGTCTGGCAGGCATTAACTCTACAGAAATTTTTTCACGATTTAGAGGTTTGACTCAAAGTTAGAAGAAAGCTTCAAGCAATGCAGCCGTAGACCCTCTCCTAGATGGTTGTAGAGATCCCTCCAAATTAGGCAATAAATGGAAGGGATCCTCCTCCCTGCTAATGCCAATAAGCAAACTGTCTATAGGACAGCTCTGGGTTTGAGAAGGGGGAAGCATCCAAGCTGAAGTCCTTTTCTACCTCATGATTTGCACTTTGGCCACAAGACTAAATACTGTTTTGGAACAAAAGCATTTAAACCATCCTATTAAAGCTATTCCTTTACTAAGAAAAGCATTCCAGTTGAAGCAGGGTATACAGAAGAATGAAGCATTTGCTGCTTACCAGTGAGAGCACTGCCTGAGAAAGGGAAGACTTAGATCTATATTCTTAATCCAAGCACTGTTTATTTTACATTGGGAAGTCACTATATTGAAATGCTACCAATTAATGCAATGCTTGCTTTCTTTCCTAGAAGGTCAGAAGGCAAATGCACATGCCTAAGAACAGGTTACTGTTACCAATTGCTACTGCTTGAAAAGGCATTTAGGTTAAACTAGTAGTAATTGATAACTTTCTGTGCACCAGATTCTAATAAAATCCCAGAAACGTCAAGGAAAACAGTTGAGCAGGGGAATGACAGTTTCAAGTTATGCAGTTAAAAAAAATATAAAAGAAATTAAACTATTTTGTTTGATACGCTTTGAGCTGCTGGGCTTTGTGCTTGCAATACATGAAATCATGAAGCCCTTGAAAAAAAAAAACACAGGAGTACAACCAGCCCAGTGCAGTTTCATACTCACTGCAAGTTCTTCATTACATAAAAAACATAATAGTTTCTGTAGTTGCTGACGTTAGAGGGCAGTGTTGATACAGCCATGTTTTATATTAAGCTCGGCTTTTGGCTTCCCCCCGCCTCAGTAAAGTGTAATACACGTGTACATTTCAGAAAGTTGCCCACAATTTCCTGTTAAACAGCTCATTAAAATGAACAAAAGGATCAAAACTAAAAGCCCATGAGCTGCTTAAAGTTCCTAAAAGAATTTTTGCAACTTTCAGTGACTTCCATTTGTAATAATGACAGATACTGCCCTTCCTCAAAAGCCACTTACCACAGGGCCTCTCCTGCTTCTTCTTTCCAGCCATTCATGCTTCCAGGCTGGCATGCACACTGTCTTGAGTTTCTCCCTGATCATGCGCTCTTCTGGGCGGTCATCCATTTTCTGCAACCCCCTGAGGGTTTCTTTATTCTCCATGTCATGGCTACAGGAAAGAAAAAAGAATTTTCATAGGCATGAACACAGTTATTTTTAGTCAGAGCATAATGCCACAGAACTCAAATCTTGTGCCATTCCTCCCCACCATGCAATTAATAAAAACACTAACTCCAACAGGCTACAGTAAGCCCAGTAACTATTACTGTGATTAATTATGTATTTTGCAGTTTGGAGCATACCTGTTTAGAGGCACATTTCTTTAAAATATGCCTACTGCTTGGAATATCGGACACTCAATAAAAAGGCAAATCTTGGCAAATATTTAACCAATAAAAAGATCAACCCATATGTCATTTCCCAAATATTTCAGAAGTGTTGTGATTATTCATGCATTTACTGGCAACTGTAAACTCATATTTTAGAGCAACTTACACAATGCATATAAATTAATGCTAGGCTTCAACTTCATAGGATGCATATGCTTGCAACTACGCAATCCCGTGCATGAAACTCCTCTTCAAAAAATAGGAGTCCTGTAAGCTACTACTCAGTATGTTTAAACCAGAAGTCATGAAAGGAAGGCTAGTGTCCCTGAGAGCTGCTTTCTGAATGACCAATGACTCAAATGCACTTCTAGTCAGCTCCAAGTGCAGTGAAATTCACAGTAAATCATATCTGCAGAATGAAAGTGCAATCCATCTGGCTCATGCCTTCTGATCCACAGCAAAGCAGTTGCCTGTAATTGCCAGCAACAACAATAACAAAATCCCCAAAATACTCTCTCAGATACTGAGCAACAAACATGAACAGTCTGGAAGATTTCCTGATTCTGTTGAGCTATCTGCTAAATTACCCAGAAAACCATTCTTAAAGAGCAGCAAACAATCACCTTCGGGAAGCTTGCTGTCTTTCAAAAAAAAATAAGCTTTATTAAGCCACCTCTCAGAATCCAATTCATTTTTTAAAAATAAAATCACAGAGCATAGTGAAAGATAAGGACATAATAATAATATAGAGGTCATGCCTTTCATAGCCTAATATGAATTACCTTCTCTGCAATAAAAAGATATTAAAATGCCTGTTCATCAGCAATGTATCAATAAGGCTCACTTATTACAGTTCTTTAATTAGAAGAATGCAAGGTTTTCACTGGTCAGAAAGCACATTTATTTTTTATTCCCCCCCATTGTAGAGGCAAAGGAAATAAAGTATTCTGAGGCAGGAAATGCAATAAGCAGATGGACACCCTAACCAAAATACTTCCCCCCCTTCCTTTCAAGCAAGATCCAAATACATTGTTAAAAGATTGTTAACAAGTCTGATTATAGATACTCAGGAGGATGTCTAATGATTAAATACTTTAAAAGTCTGTAAATAGAAAATACTACCTTAAATAAAGTTATTTTTTTCCTAGAGGTTAAGCGGTAATGCTGGCTTACTTTCAAAACTTACATTAACGACACTCGAAAATATATCTTTAAGTGACATACAAAGAAATACAGAGAAAAAAAAAAAAAGTGAAAGACATTGCAGCAGCAGGAAGACACCAAATTGAGAACACACCCAAATCCTTAAGATAAAATGAAAGCATCATTTCTAAAGTCTTAAATATATATATATATATATATATATATATATATATATATATATATATCTCACTTGAATATCAAAAGGATCTTTTCCTGCATAAGAACTGCAGGTACAAAAAAGGATAAATCCAAATTCCCAAATTATAGCTACAAAAAAACAAACCAAAACAAAAACAAAACAACAACAAAAAAAAAAAACACACACACACAACACACAGTCTCTTTTTTAAAATATTAAATTTCCTTGATACAAACCATTTCAGTTGTATGAATACTTTGTATGCAAGACAGAGCATGATCCCAGCAGCAAAAGAACGGCACGGTATTTCATCTGTTCAGATAGCCATGATTAACTCCCCAACTGATAAAAAGTCTTTTAGAGGCCCTTGGTCTTGAATTCACAAAGAGCATAGCACAACAGAAACGGCCTCACAATCTGCACTTGTTCTCTAAAAAGCAGAAGCAACCATCTTCCTCTCTTGCATGAGAGGGTCAAACCAAGCTGCTCTTGTCTGCACAAAAACCTCTGCGCTTTGCTTCCATGCAGGTGGGAAAGAACAATGGAGTTTGAAAGCTTTTGCCTGTAAACCAAGATTTATTTTTCAGTCATACTGCAAGTCACTGCACCAAACTGAGTTCATCCACATTGCATGGCCTGTACAGCCTGAACCCTCAGTGCTTCTCCAAAGCAGAAGCCCCAGCTCCTCCCGGCAGCAGGAGCTTCACGTACACAGCCCTCGCTGCAGTACTTGAGGGAGCACCCATATCGCTGCCTTCAGCATCGCCACGAGAAACCAGTACAAACACCCCACGAACTTCCCCAAGGACTTGGCCTTGTGAGGTAGGGAGCATTCGGGTCTTGATGCAGCAAAAGCTGCTCGTGAGTCAAGTTAAGCAGGTGCTTAAGCGACTGCCGGTCTCGGCAGTACTTGATCTGAACAACAAGAAGAGGATTCAGCAGCAGGTGAGAGAGACATACAAAAGCAACACCCTCCTTCCCCATCTCAAACACCAACTCAGACCTAGATGCTAGACTGACATAGGAAAACTGGAGCTAAATTGGTGTTCTGAAGTACTGAAGCCCTCTATTTAGTGCACTGTGAGCTGCACAGCAGGCCTAACAATGCTATAACTACTGTTTTTTAATGAGTCCAACTGTCTGCATTAATGTTTGTGTTATTCTCTGAACTATTTGCTTCGTGAACTATAAAACTATGTATAAGATTAATGTACTTCATGGAAACAGCCTAATGCAACATCTTTTGCAAGACAGACAGCAAAACATAGCCCATACACCCCCCCTCACCCCTCCCCATCTTAATTCTGCACACTTACAAACAGCTATTGCACAGTTATGTTTTAACAACTGGGTCTCTATGCACCAATGATTCAATATTTCTAGAAGAAAGGAAACGGAGAGAATTTAACACCAGACAGGCTTCCATGAAGCTTCCTGAGGGAAAATAGGAGCAGGTGAGAGCCAGTTTTATCTTTACATCAAAGTAGTTTTAAGAGCCAGTGTATCCTATCTCTTCCAGCATTTTCCTGTAAATGGGAAACAAGCCCACAGAAAACATGAAAATACAGAAGAAACTACTCACGGCTCATTGGAAATGAGTACTCCTGCATAACAAGCCGAGTAACTGGCCTCTTTATACCAGGTATTCGCAGCAAACCTAATGAAGTCGTTTTTTAGGTAGCTTTCTTAAGCCGCCTGCTGTTACACACCTGAAACAAGGACCACAACAGATCCCAGGGCTTTCGAATCCCTCTGGTTTAATCTCCAGTACTAACTCAGATCCTTCAAGGTACACACACACACACACACTCACACACACTCTCTCTCTCTCAATACAGCATATTCAAAATGTACAGATAGCAGTTCAATCACACGACCCCTCAAAATCTTTGCTTTCAGAAGAATAAGTTTGGAAAGAGTCAGAGATTTTTCTTCTTTAGAACCTACACTAAAAGTTTATTCCACTTAAGAGCAGAATTTTTAGAAATCATAGACTGCTTAAGGTTGGAAGGGACCTCTAGAGATCATCTAGTCCAACCCCCCTGCACACACAAGGGTCACCTAGAGCACGTGGCACAGGACTGCGTCCAAGCGGGTTTTGAAGAGCTCCAGAGAAGGAGACTCCACAACCTCTCTGGGCAGCCTGTTCCAGTACTCTGTCACCCTCGCTGTTAAGAAATTTTTCCTTAAGTTCCTGTGGAACTTTTGATGCTTCAGTTTCTGGCTGTTTCCTCTAGTTCTGTCAGTGGCCACCAAGGAAAAGAGGCCAGCCCCATCCTCCTCACTGCCTCCCTTGAGGGACACTGCTTAGATCCCCTCTCAGCCTTCTCTTCTCCAGGCTGAACAGGCCCAGCTCCCTCAGCCTCTCCTCATAGGGCAGATGTTCCAGGCCCCTGATCATCCTTGTGGCCCTGTGCTGGACTCTCTCCAGCAGCTCCACATCCCTCTTGTACTGTGGAGCCCAGAACTGGACACAATACTGCAGATGTGGCCTCACCAGGGCTGAGTAGAGGGGCAGGATCACCTCCCTCGACCTGCTGGAGACGCTCTTCTTAATGCACCCCAGGATCCCATTGGCCTTCTTGGCCACGAGAGCACACTGCTGCCTCATGGTCAACTTGTCGTCCACCATGACACCCAGGTCTTTCTCTGCAGAGCTGCTCTCCACAAGGTCGGTCCCCAGCCTGTACTGGTGTCTGGGGTTATTCCTCCCCAGGTGCAGGACCTTGCACTTGGCCTTGTTGAATTGCATGAGGTTTTTCACCGCCCAGTTGTCCAGTCTGTCCAGGTCCCTCTGGATGGCAGCGCAGCCCTCTGGGGTATCAGCTACTCCTCCCAGTTTCGTATCATCAGCAAACTTGCTGAGGGAGCACTCTGTGCCTTCATCCAGGTCATTGATGAATAAATTGAGCAGGACTGGACCAAGGACTGACCCCTGGGGGACCCCGCTAGCTACAGGCCTCCAACTAGACTCTGCACCGCTGATCACCACCCTCTGGGCTCTGCCATCCAGCCAGTTCCTAGTCCACCTCACTGTCCACTCATCTATCCCACACTTCCGGAGCTTGCCCAGGAGGATGTTGTGAGGGACAGCATCAAAAGCCTTGGTGAAGTCGAGATGACATCCACTGCTCTCCCCTCATCTAGCCTTCTATAATGGAATGACCAGGTAGATATTAGGTTAGTCAAGCATGATTTCCCCTTGGTGAACCCATGCTGACTACTCTTGAGCACCTTCTTGTCCTCCACGTGCCTGGAAACAACGGCCAGTATGAGCTGTTCCATCACTTTTCTGGGGACGGAGGTGAGGCTCACTGACCTGTAGTTGCCTGGGTCCTCCTTCTTGCCTTTTTTGAAGACTGGCGTGACATTGGCCTACTTGCAGTCCTCCAGCACCTCCCCTGTTCTCCAAGATCTTTTGAAGATGATGGAGAGCGGCTTAGCTATGACATCCGTCGGCTCCCGCACCACTCTGGGGTGCATCCCATCAGGGCCCATGGATCTGTGGGTATCGAGTTTCCTTAGGTGCTCTCTGACCCAATCTTCCTCTACCCAGGGCAAGTCTTCCTCTCCCCTGGCTTCTTCTCTTGTCCCTAGGGCCTGGGGCTCTAAAGGGCTGCCCTTGGTAAACACTGAAGCAAAGAAGGCATTGAGCAACTCTGCTTTTTCTGTGTTATTCGTAACCAGGGTGCCCATCCCGTTCACCAGTGGGCCCACGTTTTCCCTCATCTTCCTTTTGCTGTTAATATATTTGAAGTTTTTCTTGTTATTTTTAACATCCCTTGCCAGATTGCGTTCCAAACGTGCCTTAGCTTTCCTTGTTGCATCTCTGCATTCCCTGACTATGTTCCTGTATTTCTCCCAGGGGGCCTGTCCTGTTTTCCACATTCTGTATACCGTCGCCTTCTGCTTGAGCGTTGCCACAAGCTCCTTGCTCAACCACGCAGGTCTCCTGCCCCCTCTGCCGGACTTCCTCCATTCCAGTAACAGTGCATCCCTGTGTGTAAGAAGGGCTGCTTGAAAACTAACCAGCTCTCTTGGGCCCCCCTTCCTTCTAGGGCTCTAGCCCATGGGATTCTACCGAGGAGGTCCCTGAAGAGGCTAAAGTTGGCCCTCCTGAAGTCCATCGTTGCAAGGCTACCTACAGCCCTGCCTCCTCCTCGTTGGGTTCTGAACTCCACCAACTCATGGTCACTGCAGCCAAGGCTACCCCCCACCTTCACATCTCCTACAAGCCCCTCTCTTTTTGATAGCACAAGGTCCAGTAGCCCACCTCTCCTTGTCGGCTCCTCCACAACCTGTGTCAAAAAGTTCTCATCAATGCACTGCAGGAACCTCCAGGACTGTTTGTGCCTGGCCGTGTTGTCCTTCCTGTTGATGTCAGGGTAGTTGAAGTCCCCCATGAGAACCAGGGCCTGTGACCGTGAGGCAATATCCAGCTGCCTATAGAAGGCCTCATCAAACTCCTCGTCCTGGTCAGGTGGCCTGTAGCAGACACCCACCACAGTGTCTCCCACATTAGCCTGCCCTGTAATCCTTACCCACAAGCTCTCAACTCGCTCATCCTCCACTCCCAGGTTGAGCTCCATGCATTCCAGTTGCTCTCTCTCATAAAGAGCAACTCCACCACCTCGCCTTCCCAGCCTGTCCTTCCTAAAGAGCACATAGCCTTCCATGGCAGCGCTCCAGTCGTGTGAGCTATCCCACCAGGTCTCTGTGATTCCAATGAGATCATGACGCTGGGACCGCACACAGATCTCCAGTTCGTCCTGCTTATTCCCCATGCTTTGCGCATTGGTGTACAGGCATTTCAGGGAAGTAATCGAGCCTGCAGGTTTCCCAGGAAGGGTGAAAGAGGACCCTCTATAATCATCTCCTATCCTCACTTCCCCACTACCATACTCCCGTTGGATGCCATCTGACTTTGGCTGCGTGGTACTGATTGCCCTGTCTGTGTGACATTCCCCTCTTCTCGCCAGTCAGTCTCACAGAAAGTACATACGTCATTTATATCAATGCATAGGGACATGAAACCACTAGTAACTGTATAACAACTCTTTTCAAAGCTTTAATAAGTTTATTACTGTACAATAAGCTTCAGATACCCAAAGAACAGAATCCAGTATGTCCAGTTCACACTGGGGCCACTAAGGAGAACTCTCAGGATTGGCCCCCATCCCCATCTCTCATACAGGCAAGAATTACCTGGAGAACTGCACTAAGGTCATTAAAAAGAAAGGTTTGCAATATGAATGATTACTGACAGCAATGCAGATAGTTTGCCTGCACAACCTGAGAAGGATCCTAAGCACCAAGTATGATCAAGTGATTTTTTTTTAATTTTATTTGCTAGGTTGAACTTCCAGAGCCCTTCTGCTTCCCTTCAGAAGCACAGGACCAAGTTTCCACCTTGTCCTATCTCAACTACTCAACACCCTGCACACAGGGCAGCCTCAAGTTCTTGACGTGGCATACGGTTTAGTCTCTTAAGAGCCAAACTGAGTTGCATGTTCAGATCCTTGAAGTCTGTCAAACCTAAACCAGGAGTACTGGGTGAAACACAATGGGTTAACATGCAAGTGGTCAGGTCAGAACTAAAATACACTATAAAGAACTATAAGTCAAACAGCACTCAATGCAGATTCATTATATGTCTGTATATTGACTCTATGAGAAAAAAAATGCTATTTTGAGTTAGTTATGGGTCTACTTTGAAAGAAGAAAGGAGGAATTATAAACAAAGGGAATTTAGACCATTCCAGCACTGTTCAAAACAGCAGAATTACCAACAGAAATCAAGGGTCTCAAGATTGCCACTGCAATGAGAATTTTAAATTCTCTCAGAAAGAGACACTCAAGAACAAACCACAAAAGAAAGCAAGTATAAAAAAAGCTTACGTTTTTTTGCTAGGAATTTTTATAAAACAGCTTAAGAAATACAAGTCTTAATAATTCTTTAGACAGTAAATAGCATAGAGGGAGAAATGAAAACCCAAACTTGTTCCTTGCAAAATAAAGTGATTCTTTAAACTGCTATTACTCTCATCTAGTAGTTGTATCAAAGTAGCATTCAGGAGCTCACTTGGTCATGAACTAGGACTCCACTGTGCTAATCATCCTGATTTACTTTACTATTTATATACCTTCCCTGGGGTTGGTTTTCTTATCTGATATTCCACTTTTTAAGCTAATGTTCCTTTGTACAAATAGATGGGCAAGCTATGTGAAAAGAGAGGAAACTCCAATCTAAGTTTTATTGGAAATTAATATCATTAGTTTGATTACTAAAATCCTGTATCACAAGTTAAATTAAGCAAGCACTGAAGTCAGGATATTTCTTATCGGAATAAAGTCACAGATAAATCGTGATCTTGCCATGAAGATGCAAACTTCAGCTCCTCAGCACCCAAGCTCTTGGGGAGGTTACTCAAGGTGCCCTGTGCACGGAACTAGGAGGAACAATTTGGTGCTGCCTGTCCCCGTCCTCTGGTCTAGACGCGGCCAAGCTCACAGCAGCTATGCCCAGCCCAACAACGACAGCTACTATTAAAAGTGTTTATTTTTCTAAGATAACACCCAGCTAGCATGACACGAGGAGAAAATGGCAGGAAAAGGCATTCAAAACTCCTGCTAGCACATGGTTGAAAATGGTTACTGGCGCAATAACTTCTTTTTTTTTTTTTTTTTTTTTTTAATCCAAGCTATGCAAAAGCAGTAACGCAGGAATCTTATCTGTTGAAGGGGAAATATTTAGTGAAGCAGTCTTAAAGCAAAAGTAGCAAGAAATAAAAACCTGTAGAGGGATGGCTAGAGAGCAGCGTACATGGCTGCCCAGCAGGCCTGCTCAATTCCAGCCTTCAGGTTTCAGTGAAAGAACAAAGGGACTGCTAACTAGGAGATAAGAAAGTAGACCAAGGTCAGAGGGAATAAAAGAGCTGTTGAACTAAAAGGATGAGCTAAACAAGTAAGGGGGGCTGTAAGGGTCTGAGTTAGATCATTGTCTACCAATTAGGAGCCTGTGTAATTACATCACTAATTGTTAAGAATCATATAAATGTACTGCATGAAAAGCTAATGAACGAAGTCAGTTCCAGCTTCTATGAAGTTGATGTCTGGCATTCCTGACCCGCTCCAAGCTGCAACAAGTGGCGCCCGAACAGGGACCAGATTCCGAACAGGGACAAGATTCCGAACAGGGACCAGTACAGGGACCTGGCACAACGGTGCGGGATTCCGGAGGACGACATACGGGTGCAGCCGAGTGATCCAACCAAGAAGGTGGACCGGAGCGGGTAAGCCGGCCGTGATTGCGCACACGGAAAAGACGGCGTTGGGGGGCAAGAAGCTGGGGCCCGGGAC
The DNA here is from genome assembly GCF_059628265.1 of Tinamus guttatus. Lineage (NCBI taxonomy): Eukaryota > Metazoa > Chordata > Aves > Tinamiformes > Tinamidae > Tinamus > Tinamus guttatus. The sequence goes on along the minus strand of NW_028289016.1, from coordinate 276,302 downwards.
GGAAAGACGTCGTCAGGGAAGGGCTAGAAGCAGAGACCCCGGTGTACGTACAAAATGGAGCGAGAAGCTGCTGTACAATTGCTGCTGGACTTATTAGCAAAGAGGGAGGCAGCAGTGAGCATAAAGAAGCTGTATGAGCTGTATAAATGGGCTAGAGACAAGGGACACTTGCAAAGACCCAAGCTGAAGCAAGGGGGTTCTGAGACCCACCATCGCCCAAAGGACATCACAGGGCCACCGCTGGATCATGAGCCTCCCGAAGCTGCGAGCAGTGTACCTGTAAAAGCCTTGGCGAGCACTTCAGGACCAGGACTGCCACGCCACTGAAAACCGCTGGTGTCTGGAGATCCATTGCCAACCCCCCCCGCCCGCGTCCTCATCTGTGCCTGTGGCGCCTGCACCGTCTGTGCCCCCACTCCCGGACCACCCCATCGTGCCTGAAGAACGGCCCGGCTGGGTCCAGGACTTGTTAGATCACCTTGAAAAAAGGAGAAGGGGGGCCGGGGAAGAGAAGGCGAATGAGATCAAGGAGACTTATGTTGCTGAGGGCTTGACAACAGCCAGGAGGGAGGTGCAGGGGGATTTGATCCGTCTTTTAAAGTGGGGGTTGAAGAATTGTAATGCTTTAAGTGAGGACAGAAACCGTTATTAGGGCTATTGTTTCTGTTTGCTATGTTCATCTCTATTATGTGTTGTATCCTTTGTATATTGATGCCGACACGAGGTATGGTTGAAAGGTGGAAATTTGTATGATCTGTAGAGTCATAAAATTGTTGTGCGAAACAGAATCCAAGACCTTGAGAAAGAAGATGTTTGCCTGCCCAGGCTGAGTGATAAGGAGCATGGAGGCGGCTGCTCAGCCAGGCTCATAGCTGACTCCTCCGAAAGCAGTTGAAGGCGGCTGCTCGACCGGGCTTGTAGCCAACTTAACTGCAAACATCCTCTAAATTAATTTGAAGGTAAAACATCCGAGAGGGAGGAGATGAGAAAGGCAAGACCCTCAGACTGACGGTTGCGACCACTTACTGGTATGCACACCTGCACGACCAGGAGGGAAGGTTATGTGACTGAAGGTGGAGTTTGTCCACCCGCCCCGGTCTGCCTGCTGGCACGTACTGGCCCTACGTGGCAGGATGCACCGGGCATAAACAGACAGTGCAGAGAGAAAGGAGGGGTGAGACTCCTAGCACTGAGGCCCACGTTGTCTCTGCGGGGACGCCCGCCGCATTAGGAGCCTGTCAGCAACCCTCTAATCTGCCAACTCAAGAGAATGTTCAGTCTCAGTGTCCTGCCGACAAGTATTACCTCACGAGTAATTAGGCATACTTTGCTTCTTTAACGTGCTTTCACCTGAATAGCCGTAGCAACTTTTTTCTGTGTGATTATTGCCGAATCCCAAACCCATTCGCAACCTAATTGGCAACGAGGATGGGATTAGGCAATTGAGACAGTGGAACTCACTAGTGGAGTGCACAGCTACGTGAGGTCGTGCCACTGGATAGAAACTGTGTTTGTGCTGTTTGCGTGTGTGGTCTTTAGATCTTTATTGTGTAATATATATATATCAGCAGAGAGGGCTGAATAAGCACAACAAGAAAGTGCAGAATTTGAAAGCGGGAAAGCCAGGAATAACTCAGACTATGGCACACCCCACCCCCCAACCAGTGGAGGATTGGGAGCCGTACTCTGACTTGTATCCTTGGAAAGAGACTAGGGAAATACTTCAGCATGGGAAACAAGAATGAAGCGACGGCCAAGCTCCAGTGCAACTGGCACGGAAGGACCTGCAACAGTCCTTACAAATTGTAAAAGCCTCAATGCTACTGGAGCAGGGGCCTTCTTAATATATAGAAATCCCAAGCAATTTCTGGGGAGGAAACCAAATTGAAGCTATGCAAACATAAATAGAAATGGAAATCGTGAACCTTTCAAAATGATTGGGACATCTTAATAATCGATTTGAAAGATTGTTTTTTCACCATACTATTGCATCCTGAGGACCATGACATAGTGGAACATATGAACCAAACGCTGAAATGCCAGCTATAAGAAAAAAAAAAAAAAAGAAAAAAAAAAAGAAAAGAGAGAAAAAAAAGGAAAAGAAAAAGAGAAAAAAAAAGAAAAAGAAAAAAAAAGAAAAAAAAGAAAAAAAAGAAAAAAAAAGAAAAAAGGGAAAAAAGGGGAAAAAAAAGAAAAAAAAAAAAAAAAAGAGAGGAGAATTGGGAATTATGCCTGCAGAAAAATTGGCAAGAGCAGAATATGTTTTAAAATTTTTGAGATTATCCCAGGACAGCCTAGTCCCTCTGATGGTCAAACACAGGGCTGGGCTAAAGGGAGCCCTGACAGAAGTAAAGTCGGGTCCGTGTAAGATGATGCTGAGAGACTGGAACATGGGAAAATGGATGGGACCTTTGGACTTGATAACCTGGGAAAAAGGGTATGCTTGTATCATTACAGATGCTGGAACCAGGTGGGTGCCAGCAAAATGGGTGAAACCCTGGCTGGAAGCAAACTTGCATACATCAGATGTAGCAGGCAAACAGCTGGTACCCTAGCAGTGGGAAGTGTGAGCCTGCAGAACATCATGAGAGGAAGAAGTGTCCTGTACTACTAAGCAGGCCTTGCTGGTACAAAAGAAAAAGGGGGAATTGTAGAGGGATGGCTAGAGAGCAGCGTACATGGCTGCCCAGCAGGCCTGCTCAATTCCAGCCTTCAGGTTTCAGTGAAAGAACAAAGGGACTGCTAACTAGGAGATAAGAAAGTAGACCAAGGTCAGAGGGAATAAAAGAGCTGTTGAACTAAAAGGATGAGCTAAACAAGTAAGGGGGGCTGTAAGGGTCTGAGTTAGATCATTGTCTACCAATTAGGAGCCTGTGTAATTACATCACTAATTGTTAAGAATCATATAAATGTACTGCATGAAAAGCTAATGAACGAAGTCAGTTCCAGCTTCTATGAAGTTGATGTCTGGCATTCCTGACCCGCTCCAAGCTGCAACAAAAACCCAATAATAATCAAGTTAGCCTATGATAACAAAGCAAGGAAGCAGCCTGCAGGTTAGTAAGTACAGGGAGCACTGCTTAATAAAATACACCACTTTTTCTTAGACTCCTCAGTGTATTATTCTTGACTGCAAGGTTTTATTTGAGCTTTGCTGTATTCACATCATCGCTTATAACACAATGTAGATTTTAATTTATGTTCGGAATACTACTATGTCTCCATATACCTTCAAAATATAATTGCTGATTTTCATCCCTTGCAAACAGGCCTCTGTAAAGGAAAGGGATTTTTCCTGTCCTTGCTTAAAAATAGATTTTAAAATTGGAAAAACCACTTTCCTACAGTGGCATGAAAGCGTAACACTATAGAAACGTACCCTCCCAGAGGCTCCAGCCCGTCACCAGTATTTTTTGGAGGAAGATAGGAAAATTGAAAGCCACACTGATATTCATCCGCCTCCCACGATTACACTACCCAAGCACTCTGGAGCATGCATTTATGTGGTAACTCAAATCAAACTCTCAACTGGGACTTTGAAGCCCCCAAATACATTGAAAATAAGCAATAATATTTTAAAATAATGAACATTACATCTCGACAATTGTGCTTATTTTTTTAGCAGAACTATGAATGGCTTCTTACTGCTATCAGTAAATTCTTTCAAGAGCAATGGATGAAAGTTTTCCAAAACTGAAGAGTGAATCATCTGCTATGATTTCTAATCAACAAAACTAATAGGATGATCCCAGTTTATAATTCCATTATGAAATCTGCTCCCCTGAAAAAATAATGAAACTTTCAGGCATAATACTGCCAGATGAAAACAGAGTAGCTGAATTTACCTTGGTCATCTTCAACTGATTTTAAGGAAACAGGGAAGGAGAAAAAAAAAGTGATGCAGCATAAAATTTCTAAGCAGGAATGAATATAGACAAGTTGGAAGATAAGTTTTATGAACGTAGAGACTTCAGAAAACTACAAGTACAGAAAAAAGTTAAACAACTGAAAACCAACAGAGCCCTCCAAGCACCACTCTCGTTAGGGAGACTTGCAAGGAAGAGCCTTATTCATCACAACCCACTAGCACACAAAGACCGTCCTGTTTTTAAAGGGGAAGCGGTCTTATATTGCCCAAGCTACAAAAAGTATGATCACATAGAAGCATGTACCTGCATACTGAGAGAACTATCTTCAACACTATTTGTTAGAAAAATAACTATTGAAGGTATTTTCAATGGGACACAGGTCAAACATATCTGTAAGATGATCATCCATGGCACTAAATATGAAGAGATAAATGTATACATAGGCAGACAATATGTTTTCAGAGACAATGATTATTTCTCTCTCTCTCTCACATTAGACTCCTTTTTAGAAAAAGAGAAGCAAGTAATGAAATTACAATGATGCTTTTAAGCTTCAGGTTTGGCCTCATTTGGGACTTGCTTAAATCTTTAACAGTGACTAACATCAGAGAATAAATACCATTACCTAGTACTTTATAAGAGCTTATGATGTCACATCTTTTTCAAAGTATATGACCCTTTTAACTTATATATAACATAATAAACTATGCTCAACCATTTTTGCAAGAACCTTTCATTTTATGAGGTTCACACAGCAACATGCCGCCTTACAATGAAACTACGTTTTAAGTTGTAGGCTATCCTGTGCTGACAAAGATCTTCAGGACAACTCATTACTATATATACACACTGCTTCTAGTATGATTTATTTTCCATTTTGCTTGCTATCCAGTTACTTTGGCTTTTAATCAAAATCTGAGGTACTTGAAAATTGTCTTTTTCAGCTGTTTATTATATCCATCCTCTCTCCTCATAGCACTTACTACTATATATAATTCTGCCACATAACTTCAAAAAGAAGTTATTTGTATAGAAACAAGTAACACCACCAAAGTATATTTAGTCTGGGAGAGCCCAAGCAGACAGGCTTTCTCCCTTCAGTCAACTCTGCCATGGTTGAGGCCAACTTCTGACACCGGAATACAGATATGGGACAGTAACAATTTAAACTGCTACATCTAACTCTGCTTGCCAGAGTCCATAGTAAGAGAAGCAAACATTAGATTTCTGATATGAAAAAATACATAATTCATATATATCTATCTCAATTAGCACAAACTTCTTCAAATCATTGCTTAAAATATTACAGTATAAAACCTTTCTCCAAAGTTCTTGCTGATTTTGAAACATTAAATCAGAAAATTAGTGGATTAGTTAGGTCCCAGGTTTATGCATGTATACCACTACCCAGAGCATCATTCACTTAGCAGACAAATAGCCTGGGGTTGTAGGGACGAAATAGTTAATGTAGAGTGTACTAATAAACTAGTCAATACTTAGTCTCTAAGTGCAAGGATTCTTGATAATTGGCAAGACAGGTGGTTCTGCATGGAGGGGTTGCCTATCTGCAAGGACTCCTGATATATGGCAAGTCAGGATGTTCTGCATGGAGGGGTTGCTTATACAGATGTCCCAGTCAGCAATAAAATATAGATAACATTGACATGAAAGCAGAACAGGAAAACGGGAGGGGGAACATTTTTGGGGTAAAAACACTATAAAAGAGGGACGACCGAAACAGTCGGGGTCCGTGGTGTGACCCCTGCGTGGGAAAGCCCGGACCCCAGCTAGCTGGTAATACTTATTATCTTTCTCCTATTATTAAAAGCACAAAATATCGATGGTGTTTGCCTCTGTCGATTCGAAAACCGGACCTAACAGGGTCACTTGCGCTTTTCAACTAAACTAGTTTAGCTAGAGCTGTGAGATCTGAAGCATTGCTTCAGTTGAGTTAGCAGCACTCAGGGAGGTCCACAGAATGGAAGAACGAAGTCAAGATTTGCAAGTGTGCTTTCAGATTTAAGTTACACTCCTACATAGCTCCAGGACAAGACTATATTTATTCTGAGATACCATACACTAGTCTTCTGCGGACAGTTCATGCAATCTCATAGAATCATAGAATCATAGAATGCTTAGGGTTGGAAGGGACCTCTAGAGATCATCTAGTCCAACCCCCCTGCACACGCAGGGACACCTAAAGCACGTGGCACAGGACTGCATCCAAGCGGGTTTTGAAGATCTCCAGAGAAGGAGACTCTACAACCTCTCTGGGCAGCCTGTTCCAGTGCTCTGTCACCCTCACTGTTAAGAAATTTTTCCTTAAGTTCCTATGGAATTTTTGATGTTTCAGTTTCCGGCCATTTCCTCTAGTCCTATCAGTGGCCACCACTGAAAAGAGACCATCCCCGTCCTCTGCACTCCCTCCCTTGAGGTATTTATATACACTGATTAGATCCCCTCTCAGCCTTCTCTTCTCCAGGCTGAACAGGCCCAGCTCCCTCAGCCTCTCCTCATAGGGCAGATGTTCCAGGCCCCTGATCATCCTTGTAGCCCTGCGCTGGACTCTCTCCAGCAGCTCCACATCCCTCTTGTACTGTGGAGCCCAGAACTGGACGCAATACTCCAGATGCGGTCTCACCAGGGCTGAGTAGAGGGGCAGGATCACCTCCCTCGACCTGCTAGAGATGCTCTTCTTAATGCAGCCCAGGATTCCATTGGCCATCTTGGCCACGAGGGCACACTGCTGCCTCATGGTCAACTTATCATCCACCATGACACCCAGGTCTTTCTCTGCAGAGCTGCTCTCCACAAGGTCGGTCCCCAGCCTGTACTGGTGTCTGGGGTTATTCCTCCCCAGGTGCAGGACCCTGCACTTGGCCTTGTTGAATTGCATGAGGTTTTTCACCGCCCAGTTGTCCAGTCTGTCCAGGTCCCTCTGGATGGCAGCACAGCCCTCTGGGGTATCGGCTACTCCTCCCAGTTTCGTGTCATCAGCAAACTTGCTGAGGGAGCACTCTGTGCCTTCATCCAGGTCATTGATGAATAAATTGAACAGGACTGGACCAAGGACTGACCCCTGGGGGACCCCACTAGTCACAGGCCTCCAACTAGACTCTGCACCGCTGATCACCACTCTCTGGGCCCTGCCATCCAGCCAGTTCCTAATCCATCTCACTGTCCACTCATCTATCCCACACTTCCGGAGCTTGCCCAGGAGGATGTTGTGAGGGACACGGTGTCAAAAGCCTTGGTGAAGTCGAGATAGACGACATCCACCGCTCTCCCCTCGTCTATCCAGCCGGTCATTTCATCATAGAAGGCTATCAGGTTAGTCAGGCAAGATTTCCCCTTGGTGAATCCATGCTGACTACTCTTGAGCACCTTCTTGTCCTCCATGTGCCTGGAGACAACAGCCAGTATGAGCCGTTCCATCACTTTTCCGGGGACGGAGGTGAGGCTGACTGGCCTGTAGTTGCCTGGGTCCTCCTTCTTGCCTTTTTTGAAGACTGGTGTGACAATGGCCTTCTTCCAGTCTTCCGGCACCTCACCCGTTCTCCAGGATCTTTCAAAGATGATGGAGAGCGGCTTAGCTATGGCATCTGCCAGCTCCCGCAGCACTCTGGGGTGCATCCCATCAGGGCCCATGGATTTGTGGGTATCGAGGTTCCTTAGGTGCTCTCTGACCCAATCTTTCTCTACCCAGGGCAAGTCTTCCTCTCCACCAGCTTCTTCTCTTGCCTCTAGGGCCTGGGGCTCTAAAGGGCTGCCCTTGGTAAACACCGAAGCAAAGAAGGCATTGAGCAACTCTGCTTTTTCTGTGTTATTTGTAACCAAGGTGCCCATCCCGTCCTCCAGCAGACCCACGTTTTCCCTGATCTTCCTTTTGCTGTTAATGTATTTGAAGAATTTTTTTTTGTTATTTTTAACGTCCCTTGCCAGCTTGCCTTCCAGACATGCCTTAGCTTTCCTTGTCGCATCTCTGCACTCCCTGACTACGTTCCTGTATTTCTCCCAGGGGGCCTGTCCTTTTTTCCACATTCTGTATACCGCTGCCTTCTGCTTGAGCATTGCCACAAGCTCCCGGCTCATTCACGCAGGTCGCCTGCCCCCTCTGCCTCCCTTCCTACACTCAGGGATGCACTGTTGCTGGACGTGGAGGAAGTGCCGCTTGAAAACTAACCAGCTCTCTTGGGCCCCCCTGCCTTCTAGAGCACTAGCCCATGGGATTCTACCGAGGAGGTCTCTGAAGAGGCTAAAGTTGGCCCTCCTGAAGTCCATCGTCGCAAGGCTGCTTACAGCCCTGCCTCCTCCTCGTTGAATCCTGAACTCCACCAACTCATGGTCACTGCAGCCGAGGCTACCCCCCACCTTCACATCTCCTACTAGGCCCTCCCTATTTGATAGCACGAGGTCCAGTAGCCCACCTCTCCTTGTCGGCTCCTCCACAACCTGCGTCAAAAAGTTATCGTCGACGCTCTGCAGGAACCTCCAGGACTGCTTATGCCTGGCTGTGTTGTCCTCCCAGTTGATGTCGGGGTAGTTGAAGTCCCCCATGAGAACCAGGGCCTGTGACCGTGAGGCAACATCCAGCTGCAACCAACACAATCCTCAAAAAAACATCTTCCTCCCACAATTGTGTTACTCCATTTACAGATCAAGTTTGCAATTTAAAAGAGCAGTTTCCCTGCAATTCTGATGTCATCAATCTAAAATAAATAATAGCGAGATCTTTTTGTGACTATTCCCAGTGTCAGGAGGAATGTTGAGATGCTCTGACATGAACTTCACAAGGCCTGAACAGCAGCAACAAACAGGCTTCTCCACCTCATCATCTGCCCCTTCTCCCCTCCCCCAAAAGCAGCTCAGTAAAGAGAGCTGACATAAAGCAGTTGCATTCAGCTTGGGATGATGTGGAGTCGTTCTTGGAGGAAAATGGCTGCCCGATGAACCAGCCATACGAGATGTTGGAGTAGGCACGAGATGGAGTAGGCACCTGGCGCAGAAGAAAAGGTTACTTTGAACCTGCGATCTAAGGGAAGATCGACGGAGCCTGACAACAACCAATCAGAAGAAAGGCTCTAGCCAATCAGATGAGACGGGAGCACGCACGGGAAAGGAACTGGTATATAAGGGACGGCTTTGTTTCAATAAACCGTTTTTTTCAGGTTGATTCACATTGGATTGTTCTGAGCCCACGGTTTTTCTCTCCTCAGGATGAGACATTAGAGCTCACTTGAGTTTTACACTGAAGTGAAAGCACCATATTACTTTCAGACCAGAAAACCAAGATGCGCAAATACTTTTAATATTAACTCTACTGACAAACGAGAGAGATACATGAGGATAAACTGCTTCCAATATTAGAGAAAAATACTTTCACAAAGCAAATTAAAGCTATATGCAAGTTACAAAAACTGTGTTAGTCCCTGTATCTGGGCAGATACATTTAGATTCACGAAGACTGCTCCATTTCCCTTTGCAGGAAAGGAGCAGAGTTAAAGACTACGCTGTAGATGCATAGTCAACTACTTCATGAGAGCAGCAGATTTCACAGTGAAGCCTCAAATAAAAACTACTTTATGAGAAGTTCAGTCCAAGATAACTGCTTCCTGATGGCAATGCTAAATTGATCTTCATGAGGTTGAATTTATGTAAAAAATAATAATGTTAAGCTATTAAGAGAAGTCTCCTTGCCATGCACATCATCACCCAAGACACAAACCCTTTTGGGAACCTCCATTAAAAAAAAAAAAGTAAATCAGAAGTATTGAATTTTTAGCTCCAAAATCAAGCAAAGCTGACCATTTTAAGTATTTCAACTAAAGGATTTATTCATATGATAAAAGGGACACTGGACATGTATTTGAGTACTAGAACAAAATAATAGTTCATGAACTATGAATTTTAAACTGAGCTAGCTTAAATAAAGTGTGTATCTAGCAGTTATATGCATAGCAATGATGCAGTCTGAGTGCATTCTCAGTATAAGCTTTTTATTCCAATTTATTACAGGCAGAATGGCACATCAACAATTTCCATCAAGTCCTGTTCACCTTCACAGGGTCTTGAGCAGAATGGCACATCAACAATTTCCATCAAGTCCTGTTCACCTTCACAGGGTCTTGATTTGATCCCATGCTTAGAGACACAAGCATCCAGATAGAAAAGAAAGGAAGAGTAACAACAACCATCATGGAAAGCAGATGTCAGTCACTTCCTCAACAAATGCTGTAGTTTTAAACCAGAACAATTTTGCAATCCCTTTTACTATGCAGCCACATGAATTTACAGGCCAGAGGAAGAGGATGATACAGAAGACAGTCTGTCCTGTAGGTTGCTTAAGGGTATTCTAGCTCCCTGCTCTTTCCTGTGTGAAGATGAATTAAATGTGAACAAACTTCAGCTTTGCATAGAAATGTCCTGTTCCTCTACAGCATCACATACTGCATGCATTTAGGCCAGAGCTGAACTAGACACTAAAGCATCAATGTCAGATCTGCTGCCCTTTGCAGCATCACTGCAGCCCATTCTGAGCTGATTTAGGTTTATAGTCTACTGACTATGTGACAGGGGCATTAAACTATTTTAAAAAGCTTTAATATAGCCTTTTAAAGTAAACAATTAAATCCCAGCTAATGCTATCAAAGTAAAGGTCATATAAAACACTTGTAAAATAAATAAACAAAACTAGAAGCCAGGAGAGAGATTACTGAAAATATATTCTAAGAGGCAAAATAGAAATCAGATAGCACAAGATTTTACTTTGCTTGCAAAGTAACTTTCAAACATTCACATAAGAAGGAAAACAAATCAAAAAAAAAACTGCACCCTAGACATTTTTTCTTATTTTCACAGTACTCAAGTTGATCCCACATGAGCCTGCAAAGTTCCATCCGTTACCACCCCTGTTCCACATCTGTTAAAGCCAAGTTAGATGTGCAATAGATACTGTAAGCTTTCAATTTGCTCATGGATATGTCTACATCATAAGCAAGGAACAGTTTTATGCATCTTAATTTAAGCATGAAAAAGTACCCTATTTAAAAATACAACAACCACCAACAAAAGCAAACAAGCAAAACCAAAATACAATCCCAAACAGCATTTATGGCCATAAAATCCTTGCAAGCAGAATCTTGGATTTGCTACTAGAACATTCTTATATCATTCACTAACATTAGAATCAGTGATAAAGGGGATGAAAACACATTAGGTAATTTAAATACCAAGGCTCTGAATCCAGAGCTCTACATGCCATACAGAGCACACAACACACTTGATCAGCAAAGAAGCTGCCCCAAATGCTGCTGTGAAGTTCACAGAGCTGGAGAGCACCACTTCCCAGGCAGGAAGAAGTTTCATTATGAAAACACATGCACCACAGAAGCAGGGATTCCAGTCGCCAAAATCTGAAGTTTTCCTTCAGCCCTAATTTATTCAGCAAGACATCAAGGTTATGACCTGAAGCCATGAGGTTGGATGTACTAGAAGCCCTTTCTTGATTTCTCTGCTCAAGATATCACTTCCCTGAACAGTTTCCTCCTCTACGGTAGGAAACATAACACTATCTTCCTTGTCATTCCTCTCTGTCCTGAAAACTTAAACATATGCTTTGAAGACAAGAGCAAGAATCAGAGCTGACGTGGAACTACAGCTACTGTGCATTTACAAGGCTTCTAGCTGTGCACTTCTGTGACTCTGGGGGCCAGAAGTCCACCTAGCTCTGTACCCTTTGTCAAACAGCAACTGCCTGCTGATACACAGTAGGAGTGCAAGAACAAGTAGAGCGATACCTTCTGCCAGCCCTTGTATGCTATTTCTCTCTCAATTACCAGTACAGAGGCACAGAGAATCAAGGGAATACCAAACACACACTAGGCAAAAGCGAACAAACTGCAAGCATGAGAAGACTGAACACCAGGGATGACAACATTCAGATTTTCCCAGAAACAGCTTAATACAGCAAACAAGAGAGAGGAAAGGCCCATCACTGACCTAAATATACTACATGCAAGAACAGAATGCTTAAGTAGTCCACTCAAATATATAAGAAGTTGCAGACCACATTATAATGAGGTTGTAGACCATCGAGTTCTTCCAAGGGTGACAAGACACCAGTTTCCTCACAAATGACAAAGCTGCAACAGAAACACTGTTTATGCTGATATCTGGGAACCTGTTCCTGGGAGTCTGAGCAGCTCTTCCTGCTCTAGGCATCGAGGTAAGGTACAAAGCATAAGAGAGAGGTTGCAATTTCCTGCTCTGCAAAATTAGCAGAACTGTCAACTTTTTTTTTAAGCATTTGCTAGGCAGACAGGAACGGAATAGTATACTTAGATACTGATACTGTTTCAGTGATATGCTGAAAATGGTGAATTGTGAAATGAAAGAACAGAAGGCAAAACACCCCAGTCCCAAGCTCCCCAAGGCCCTGACAACAAAAAGGGCTCTTTCCCTGAGGCCTAAATAAAACAGGTTATAGCCAACTCAGTTCATGGAGTGATCTTATAAAACCAAAAAGTTTATTTTATATAAACTGCAATCCCAATGTCTGAGGCAGTTTTATGAAGTAGTTATTTTTGATGGATCTTTACATTCAAAAAACACCCAAGATCATTGGTTTGGACAATGTAAAAATTCAGCTCTCTGTTTTAACAATTATAATAAGGGAAACGTGTGGGAAAAACAGGATTATGTGACTTCTGCCAGCAAATTGTTATGAATATTGGAGTATATTGTTGACTAGAAGTACGTAACAGTTAAAGTTTGTAGATAGGATTGGCACAGACCTGAATTTCTCAATACCATACCATACTATCTGTAGCATTCTGCCTCCTCCCGAGAGGAGGTCATTTAAGAAACCTATTTACTCCAACTGAGATGTTACAAACACAACAGGAAAGATTGAGTTGCTCCCAAAAGCTCCCTCACAGATCTAATACAGATCCTAAATATGGAATACAGAAATATTTTGTCCTCAACTTTTACCCTGCTGTTTACTGCAGTGAAGAACAATCAGGGAAAACACTTGAAACATATGCGTGCAACAAAAGGCAAAGCCAGAAAAATAGACCATAAATGCTAATGTTGAACCAGCTCCAGAGTTTCAGCCAAGCCAGGATCTGTCTCTTTTCCTCTCCACTGTCAGGAAAAAACTTCTGCAAATGCAAACAAGTTTTAAGGCTGGCCAAAAATGAAAACCATTTGCCTCTACAAAAAAATCTGAGTCTGATATTTTGCCAACTTTACTATTTTACTTCAGAATAAAAGCCAGAGCCCAGTTCCTCATCCATGTCAAAACACAAAACTCACCATCAACTGACATACCCATTTTGTACTCTGCTTTTAATATAAATTGCTGAAACTAGTGCATATGCTTCTGCAGAAAGCTTTTATTTCAATGTATCAATACTTTCTCACAAAAATTCTTCAGTGTTTTGAACACCATGATACACTAAGATAAGAAAAAGCCCAAGTGAATTCATGCTTTCAAGCATGTTTTAAATCTGGTTTCTGGAACTTCCCCAATTCATTTTTTCTTCCACCATAGTCTGCAGTGAAGCTAAACCAACTTTGACAGAATCTCATATTTTCAGAAGCATATTATAATTTAGCAGAATATAAACAAATCTTTAAAAACATAGCCCTAAAAATAAAATCTACTGCTTTACCAAGAGTTGATGAAAATGCCACTCTATCTTCAGAAACATCTCAAATTTGTTATTTTCAGAAAATTAAACAAGCTTTGGTGTTCTTAGAAGACTCATACATACTTCCAACTTCAAATTACTAGTGCAAATGCATTTAATATTGTACACTCAGCACTAAACACAGCCAGGATAAATTACATCACTTAAGGGAAACTGACTGATAAGCAGAGCCTTCAGTAAATTTGTTCCCACTGCCATCTTGATAAAAATGGATTTACATTTCTAAAGGTGAGGATTATCAGCAACTGCTGTTCTGGATGGCTCCTCTGCCTTGGCCTTCACATTTTACAACTGTTTCAAAAGCTTCCCAACTCATACTAAAGTATCCATAAAAGCAATTTCATTTTCCAAAACGCCAAGCCTCCAAGAACTGTTAAGCACTTTCCAAATTTAGCATTTAAATTACTAACTCTAGAGCTCCATTGTATTTAAATAGAATTCCTTTCTACATGTGCAAATATAAGAGAGGCCTGACTCCTCCAGTCCTTTCTGATGCTTGGATTTGATAAAGCAGAACTTACTTCTGTTAGAATTGATTCCTGTTGCTCTCGGCACATTTACTTATGCAAAAATTGCCTTCAAGCTGCAACTCTACCCCAGCATAACTCACCCAATACCTATCCTTTGGCTTTTTTTTTTCCCCCTCTTCCTTCTTTCTGAAAAAAAGAAAAAAGTTGCTCACTCTCTCACTCTTTGTACCGGATTCAGACAAATCCACAATTTTAAAGTTAACTCCATTTATTTGCAAGCTGCCATATCTATACTTGGCTTTAAGGGAAATGTAAATGAAGAGTTAGTTTTCTTAAAGAACATGCACTCATATTTGGAAAGATCAAATCGTTAGTTCTGCTTTAACTAAGATTTCCTCCTTGATTTCAAGATGCCAAGGTGTTTTATGAAGAAAGTCATAATCAAAATAACTAAGTGTATATCATCCAAATCTTGACAATCTAATGTCAATCTATTTGAGAGTTTAAAAATAGAATTCAAATAAAATCAGTACTAAAGTAGGACAGATTTTTAAGCAACACATTTCAAGAAACATGCAGGGGAAAATCTCACACACAACACCCTATGCATAAGACAACTGCTAAAGTAGTTATCTACTAAAAATCATCTAATAAAGCTTGAATTTAACTTCTGTGCAAGGATACTGAAAGAAAACAAAATGTAAAGATAGAAAAAATGTCACAGCTTCAGATACTCAATCATACATAAATGGACTGTGATGCAGTAAAGCTGCACTAACACAGACAAGGGGAACTTTGAACAGATCAAACCGAAGGCTCATTATTCCTGTTATTCAATTCATATACTGAATAGTCAGATGCTAGATTTGCTAGATTATTGAAAATTTCTTAATAAGTCATGAAACACTTATGATAAAGTCAAAAAGATCATTAAGGTAGCTGACATGACTACATACCAGAATGAATCATAATCACATGGAATACTCCCATTCAGCATCTGTCCTACTAAACCGAGAATTAAGGCATGCCAAACTGCTTATGGAAGACTCTCAGCCTGCACTTTTACCCCACCTTCTTTCAAGGCCAGAAGACAAGTATCTGTTTCTCAAACAAGTAATGCTAGGCACACAACTTCGGAAAGCCAGGCAACATCTGCAGCTTACACATTCACAAAAGCAGCATGCGCAGACTGCCACAGCATCCTCCTTTTTCTGTCGTGACTTCTCAAAATATTTTTGTTCAACACTACTTAACAGAAATGAAAGCCTTCTAGTATGGTCAGTTAAAGACAACACTGCTTAAGACACTATCAAAACCAAAAGAAGGCGTTTGTGTATATGATTGGGAAGGACAGGAAAAGACAATCTTCTGAAACTTAAGAAAGGAGCTTTTCATTACTGTAATCTTCTGATTAATCTTCAAATAATTCCTTAGGCAAAATGCGAGTTTTTACCTCTTCACGTAAGTATTTTGGTTTCTGTTACGTTACTGGTTTCCAACAAACTCCCACAAAATAGTACGCTAAAGTTCACCAAACTGATGTATATCATTAATTACTAACAGCTAGGTGGGCTTTAGTGAAACATAAAATGATGTAACATTTTATTAAAATACTAAATAAGAAAGATAATACATGAGTTCAAAGTGAGGGTTCAAACTTTTACTTGGATTCTCTTGCTCTGAAATTAAATTTTAAGGTTTAAATGTGAATTATGTTGCAGCTTGGAGCGGGTCAGGAATGCCAGACAACAACTTCATAGAAGCTGGAGCTGACTTTGTCTATTAGCTTACATGCAGTACATTTATATGATTCTAACAGTTAGTGATGTAATTACACAGGATCCTAATTGGTAGACAATGATCTAACTCAGACCCTTACAGCCCCCCTTACTTGTTTAGCTCATCCTTTTAGTTCAACAGCTCTTTTATTCCCTCTGACCTTGGTCTACTTCCTTATCTCCTAGTTAGCAGTCCCTTTGTTCTTTCACTGAAACCTGAAGGCTGGAATTGAGCAGGCCTGCTGGGCAGCCATGTCCGTGGCTCTCTAACCATTCCTCTACAGAATTAACAGCATTTCATAGGCTTTAGCTATAGAGTTGCTACTTGTCTCTGATCTTGTATAATATCTCACTTAGGGGAGGAAGGCAACACAGGTATATGTAGGTCTGTAGAATATCTATGGCTGAAGTCACATTCTTTACTGTGTGAACTTAGGATACAACTTGAAGCATCAATATCTTCTCTTGTAATAAAAGAGCCATTTGGAGTGTTGGAAATAAAAGTGCAAGATTTCACTGCACTAGCTCAAGAAAGAAGAAATTCTCTTCACAACAGGAAACTTTCATCCAGAGAAAATCAATACCACCAACATACTATGAAGCATCTCCCTGCGATGCCACTAAGAAACCTCTCACTCATCAGCTGTGCTTCAGACTATGAAAGGATGAGGAAGCAGCAAATTCAATCAGGGGATTACTAAACACCCTCACCACTTCGGTAGCTGTCCTAGTTGACAAACCCTTTTGTGATCACTCTGCTTGCTTTACAACACTAAGCCTTAGAGTCAAAATTAACATGACATAAAAAACCTACTCCATACCCACTCCTCCTTACCAAGAAGATTTGCATCACAGTAGCAGCCCTTCAGAACTGGGATCATTTTAAGTATCAGAGAAGCAAGGTCTGCTTCTTTAAAGAGGTACATATACACTTTCCAGATCATTAGAAAACTATGTTGCAGATGTAACAAGCAAAATGAAAAATCAATTTCCAGGAAATATGTTTGAAATACAGTCAAGGAAAGCATGCGCATGAAACAAGTCAAGCCCTGGCATCTTACTAATGCACTGTTTGTGGAAATACTTCTCTGAACAGGTTAATTTTATGCTGGGCACTGAAGGTGGCCTGGCTGGTAAGTAGAAGTAGACCACCAACATCACCCATTGAATTACTACATTAACCTTACAGGCAACAGGATACAGAATCCATGACTATGGTGACTGAAGCTTAAGTCCACTAAGATGACAGAAGATAAAAACCTGGAACTGGAAACAAGGCTGGTTTCAGTCCAGCCTACATAGGACAAATGAAGAACTTCAGTCTAATAATTCTATCCTGGAAAACCGAAGACAGTTTTGTAGTCAGCTGAATTTATATTTCAAATACTATCTGAATATCAGGATACAGGATTAAGCTGTATCTGTTCGACCACTTTTGATGCTTCAGTTTCTGGCTGTTTCCTCTAGTTCTGTCAGTGGCCACCACTGAAAAGAGGCCAGCACCATCCTCCTCACTCCCTCCCTTGAGGTACTTATAGACACTGATCAGATCCCCTCTCAGCCTTCTCTTCTCCAGGCTGAACAGGCCCAGCTCCCTCAGCCTCTCCTCATAGGGCAGATGTTCCAGGCCCCTGATCATCCTTGTAGCCCTGCGCTGGACTCTCTCCAGCAGCTCCACATCCCTCTTGTCCTGTGGAGCCCAGAACTAGACACAATACTCCAGATGTGGCCTCACCAGGGCTGAGTAGAGGGGCAGGATCCCCTCCCTTGACCTGCTGGATACACACATTAAGAAAATGCACCCCAGGATCCCATTGGCCTTCTTGGCCACGAGGGCACACTGCTGCCTCATGGTCAACTTGTCATCCACCATGACACCCAGGTCCTTCTCTGCAGAGCTGCTCTCCAGAAGGTCAGTCCCCAGCCTGTACTGGTGTCTGGGGTTATTCCTCCCCAGGTGCAGGACCTTGCACTTGGCCTTGTTGAATTGCATGAGGTTTTTCACCGCCCAGTTGTCCAGTCTGTCCAGGTCCCTCTGGATGGCAGCACAGCCCTCTGGGGTATCGGCTACTCCTCCCAGTTTGGTATCATCAGCAAACTTGCTGAGGGAGCACTCTGTGCCTTCATCCAGGTCATTGATGAATAAATTAAACAGGACTGGACCAAGGACTGACCCCTGGGGGACCCCGCTAGCTACAGGCCTCCAACTAGACTCTGCACCGCTGATCACCACTCTCTGGGCCCTGCCATCCAGCCAGTTCCTAGTCCACCTCACTGTCCACTCATCTATCCCACACTTCCGGAGCTTGCCCAGGAGGATGTTGTGAGGGACGGTGTCAAAAGCCTTGGTGAAGTCGAGATAGATGACATCCACCGCTCTCCCCTCGTCTATCCAGCCGGTCATTTCATCATAGAAGGCTATCAATCAGGTTAGTCAGGCAAGATTTCCCCTTGGTGAATCCCTGCTGACTACTCTTGAGCACCTTCTTGTCCTCCATGTGCCTGGAGACAACGGCCAGTATGAGCCGTTCCATCACTTTTCCGGGGACGGAGGTGAGGCTGACTGGCCTGTAGTTGCCTGGGTCCTCCTTCTTGCCTTTTTTGAAGACTGGCGTGACATTGGCCTTCTTCCAGTCTTCCGGCACCTCCCCCGTTCTCCAGGATCTTTCAAAGATGATGGAGAGCGGCTTAGCTATGGCATCTGCCAGCTCCCGCAGCACTCTGGGGTGCATCCCATCAGGGCCCATGGATTTGTGGGTATCGAGTTTCCTTAGGTGCTCTCTGACCCAATCTTCCTCTACCCAGGGCGAGTCTTCCTCTCTCCAGGCTTCTTCTCTTGTCCCTAGGGCCTGGGGCTCTAAAGGGCTGCCCTTGGTAAACACCGAAGCAAAGAAGGCATTGAGCAACTCTGCTTTTTCTGTGTTATTCGTAACCAGGGTGCCCATCCCGTTCACCAGCGGGCCCACGTTTTCCCTCATCTTCCTTTTGCTGTTAATATATTTGAAGAAGTTTTTCTTGTTATTTAACATCCCTTGCCAGATTGTTCTCCCCACAGAGGGGAGACAATACAGTGGGTTCCACTAGTACAACCAGAGGGGATTTTTTTTTGCACGGATGATTACGCATCACTGACTTGAAGATTCAGCTATTGCCAGAATATAACAAAAATAAAAAAACACTCCTTGCCCTTCCATCTATTATGGACTCTGCTCCAAGCCAGTTTACCTACCTACCCACCAGTTGGATGACTCGGGAATGCATAGGCAGCTTGGCTCAAAGATCAGAGGTACATTTAATGCCAGTTTTGTACAAACTGTAACATAAAAACTTTAATTTATTCATTAGTCTTTCTTTTACAAGGATAGAGACAGCTGAATTATTTCCCAATAAGCAGAAACAAGCCAAATGAATATTTTCTCAAGATGTTATAACTCCTCAGGTATAGCTATTTGTAGATAAAAGGGCCCTAGATACATGAAAGGTGTGTGTGGGGGGGAACACCCTACATTCCTGCTTTTGACAACTTTCACTGCTGTGTTTTTTAGATTTAGTGTTTTTAAAATCATAAAGAGAAACTCCTCATTTTTGGCATTTCACAAATCAGCATGTAGCAAAATGCTACTGGCATAGCTAGGCAGAAGCAGCCTAGCAATCTAACTATACCTACATTTATATTGCACAATAACACATGGACGTTCTGCTAGACCTCAGAGGTCTTGGCCTTGCCTTAATTCAAGCTTCACCACCACAAGATCTTGCACTCTCCTTTCCCTCAAGCTCTATAGGGGCCACCTTTCCCAAACATTCCTGTTTCAGACACCCTGCAAAATGTCTCCCAGCTTGTTTGCCCTGTCAGGGCTCCACAAGTACTTCTGTTTCCCTCTCCCAAAAATCTATTCTCTATCTAATGTTTCACTCCCTTTTCTCCAGCTCCTTTCTTGCACTTCCACTTCTGCTCAGGGTTGCTGCTTCTTATCACCACCTTCCTCCAACTCTTATCCCGTAGATCTCCAGCTTACTCCTCACCCGCTCAGTCCCCTACAAATTGACAGATCCACAAGAGGTGGCCACTCACTCACAGAGAACACCAAATAGTTGTGCAAGGGTTTCACTAGAGGTTCAGTCACAAGACCCAAAACCTGTGTTTTTGTTTGGGTCCCAATTATCTAGCTATTATTTAGAATATATGTGTACTGTTAAGGACAACTGTATTACTCATAGTGCTAAGCTAATACGGCAGTCAAGATGAGCAGCTGTTCATTGTTGCAATCACCAACTGCAACTATTAATCATTCCTAGACTGGTGTGGGCCACAGCTGCCTGGGAAGTAACAACTCCCCCAAGCCCAGGTTATTTGTCTATTCAAGAAAGTCAGATACCCATTTTGTATGCAGAGTTCTATAGGAACTTCATCATGATAAAAGCTGCCAAATTTCCTGGTAGCTCCCCTTTCTAGCTCCTCAGCAGGCCATGCTGTGTGCTGAAAGGAACCTAGAAGCACAAGCAGTTCTCTTCCCTGCAGTCTTGGTCTGCAGGGGCTACAAGGGGCCTGCCCAGGCACCAGACTTTTCCAGTTTGCAGCAAACTTCAAAATATAGGAATTTAATTGCTACTTGATTTCAAAATATTGAAGCCGTTATCGTTCTCTACATAACTTCACTGTGCATCTTTACTAATAGTGTATCTGTAAAATACTGCCACACATGCAGCTCTGAGCAAGCCAGAACAAGCAAGAAGCAGAGCATACAAATCTTCTGCTGAGGTTCTAGGGGGAAGCACATGCTTCAGCACGTTTACTTGGACAACGCCATGTACCACTGCTCTTGAACATGCTGAAACTTAGCCACAAGCTTAAAGAACAGACTGAAGATACAGTAGTGCTGTTCCTCTTACAACACGCATGCATGAATGTTCTAGAGACTAATTCTATAGTTAAATTATCAGTGCCACTGATATGATTTCAAGATCAAGAATAGTTACACACCAACTAATTAGTTAAAATAGAATGTTAAATAATTTCACTAGTTTAATATAATTAGTTACAGAAAATAGACAAGAGATTTGGGAAAAGACAGCGCAGACCCACATACCTTTCTGAGAAATGCCAGTTTCACAAAAGGTTTTGATATTGGTAGCAAACTTGCATTATATATAGCATTCTAAGAGCAAGGGTCAAGAAAGATTACTGACACCAGGGTACAGAAAGCAAACACCTGAAAGGGAAGGTGTCATCAGGATCTTTTCCACAAAGTTCCAGTAAGGCAACTCTCAGCCTAAAGCTTCCAGCTTCACCCCTCCTCTTCCCCTCCCTCTGCCCCCAAAAAGGAAAGTCCAGGTTTCCACTGCAGAACAGAAACAAACTGTGTAAGGCAATTAAGGATGGCACTGTGAAATCTCTGATCTTTTTATCGGACCTAAAAATAAAATAAAATAAAAATTAAAAAACCACCACACAACTTGACCCGAGAGGTTCTTCTGGGTGGAAATTATGTGCAATCAAGGAATTGAGGTAGTACCACTCTAGAAAACAGCAATAAGGGTACCAGAAAACAGTTCACATTTGCAAATTCTACTGCTATGCTGCTTTCTAACCTTTTACCCCATGCTTCTCAATTCCATGGGGAATCACTAAAACGCCCAAATCAAACAATCTGCCTTTGAGGTCCCTATGTAGGGGAAAAGTCATTTATCCTTTTTCTGTTAAAGTCATTGACCAGCAACAAAAAGCTGAAATTAGCGACTACAGTTTTGAATGGAGCCAAATAAGTCTTTTGGCTTCCGAAAAGAAAGTCAAAGCTATAAATAGTAGAGGAGGAAGGGGAAAGAGCTTCTGTCTGATGATCCTCTCCCATCTAACCTACTGATCCCCTCATCACTTGATAGAGCTCTGCTAGGGTCAGAGACAACTGACCTGCAGCAGAAGCTGGAGGCAACACTTAGATATTAGGGCTCCATAACCCATTCCAGCAATTGGAATTGCCCTGTTTCACCTCAAACGCTTTTCCAGTGTCTCCTTACTCAGCCTGCTGAGAATATTGGTGTATGTCAGTTTACAGTACTTAGTACAGCCATACATGCAATCATCTTCCAACTTTGCACAGATGAAATGTTTTGATTAATTTGAAATATTTCATTACTTAGTTCCGAGGGGATCGACTGCCGTCTTTCCACAGAATAGGGGGTCTGAGTGTCAGCTTGCATGCCAATTTGCAGTGAGGAAACTTAAAACACTTCAGTCATCCACTCTTTTCTATATTGGCTTGGCACACTGCACTCTTAAAATGACAACACTGAAGAATATCTGCATTGCAGTCTGTCAGAGATAAGGGTGGCCTAAAGGGTTTCATTTCATGCCTTCTTGTACACAAGGCAAAAGGAGTAAGGAAGAGAGAGATCCTGTTCTCCTCCTCCCTCTTCCCAGGACACTCCTTTAAAGCACACAGGGAACACTGAATGTCTCAGGACACACCTACAACCACAACCCCGCTCTTCCTCCCCAGAGTCTATGGGAGCAGTGACAAATATGGAGCTGCAACTCAGCAAATTCTTGTGAGGGGATCAAACCTGGATTCTCACTTAATTTTAGGGAAAGGTTTGGAGAAGGTGTGAACAAGACCATGTAGAGCAGAAGATGCCAACGCAGAAGCTCCCAGCTCTAACCTTGAATATTAACAGGCAGCACTACGTTCCCTTTAAAAGGGACCTTGCTGGAAGCCAGAAGGCACAACAGCAGGGTGGGCAGAGGGCATTATGCTCACAACACATAGGAACTAATTGCCATGATGGGAAACCTAATGGAAATCTCACTGCCTCTGCTTCGCCCCCTGGCTGGGGCATCTGCTCTACCTGCAGAGCTCTGGAAACTACCTTATTGGAACTGCTCTTTAGTATGTGGAAAATTTACAATCAAAATCACAGTAATTAGTGTATATTCTGGATTTACAGAAGAGCTCATTCTCCAGAACTAGAGACAATAATTGCCTTTAAAAGTAAATTTATTCAGGAGAAACTGTGCCCAGCCCCACTCTGCTTAGAAGCCATCTGCATCACGAGGCTGAGCTTTGAGAGTCATCTCAATTCTGCTCCCTTAAGGGTTTGAATTTTACACAAACATTACGTGAATAATCCAATGAAATTAATAAGCAATTTATTGCTTATTATATATCTTTAATATGACACATTCTTTCCAGATATTTTATTTTCCTTTTGGAAAGCAGTAGCACTGCTCCAATCAATTTCCATACTAATGAAACTGCAAAACTTTCTTACATTCAAACAAGCCTTTAGTTATAGAGTAGGAATCTGTGGAAATAATTACCAAAAAAAAAACAAACCCACACGCTCCAAAAATTTCAGGTATTTTATGGAAACATTTAAAATACCAATTACGTATCTGCTGATAAAGCTAAAACTTATAACACAAGAAAAATAAATGGAAAGAAATGTTAGTACCATCAGACAATTCAGTCTAAAAATATGAAGAAAAAATTGTAGGATATCAGCAAATGGAAAACTGCCGTTGAATACACATGAATATTGTAAGTACATTCAGCAAACAATTATTGTCATAATTCAAATCAATTAAAATTTTGTCTCAACCATGACAAACAAACACTTGCCTGTTAGACTGTATAAGTTTCACATGGTCACAAAATTCTACACTAAATAGAGGTCAACACAAGTTTCGCCACATACTTCAGATGCAGCATTTTGTATATCCTTTCAAATACAGGGCAGGTAAATATTACCTGCAGGTAATGAGGAGACTATTGCCATGACCTTTAACGTTTCCCTTTTAAAGAAAACAGAATTATTAAAATGACTTTTTACAGGTATTTATTGGTAGTAGAACAGGAAGAAAACATTGATAACTTGTTCAAAAGATAAACCTGTTTCTCAAACTGGGATCTCTGTAAATTGGATCCCCCCCAATACTATAAGTATTTATAGCAAGCCCTCTCAATATCAGAGAGAAATGCTCCTGAACATAAAGGCATGATGGTCACAGGACAAAAGACCCCCAGGGTAGTAATACTGTATTTGACTGAAATAAGAAAAGAAACGCATACCAGTGGGTTAAAACATGAAATTTTAATTGCCTACCTGTGGGAAACTGAGAAACCGTGAGAAACTGTGGGAAGCTGTGGGAACGGTGAAAGTTAGGAGTGAGAAACTGTGAAAGTTAGGAATAACAGATTAGCAGATAGAGAAACCTAAAACACAGGCTGGACGCACCGGTCTCTGGTTGGTTACCTGTTGTCCGTTAGCAGGATTGGACCCAGATAGCAAGAGAGTCAAGGAATTGGCTGGAGGCAGGGGGAGGGAGCGTGTAGACAGCACGTGGACAGTGTATGCTCACATACTCGGAGAATACATAAGTTTGGTCTGATGCTCAATAAAACGGCTTCTGGTCCTAAACCTTAAGCCCCTGCTCTTTTCGATGACTCCCACAAATGGCGCCCGAACAGGGACTTGAGATAGGCAAACGGGGAAGATCGTGCGGTGGAGAAAACTCGACAGGACGGACGAAGGACAACATCTACGTGGCTGCAACTGATAAAGGGTAATGAAGCTCTGAACCGCGGGGGAGTGCGAGCCTTGGAAGCTCCGTCACTCGGGAGTGCGAGCCTCGGAAGCTCTGGCACTGGGACGTGGGAGCCTAGCTGTCGAGGATGATGGGGGGATCCATGACAAAGGAGCAGGAAAAGTTGCTGCAGACTATGCAGCATGTTTTAGATAGGTCTGGGAGAGGTCAGGACATCCAAACCAGGGATTTGATTTGTCTTTTAAAATGGGGATTAGATCATTGTGACACTTTAAGTCAGGGGTCCTCAAACTATGGCCCGCGGGCCGGATACGGCCCCCCAGGGTCCTCAATGCGGCCCGCCGGTATTTACAGAACCCCCCCGCCGGGGTTTGGGGGGGGAACCAAGCAGCCGCAGATGACTTCCTGCCACTGAATCCGTGCGCCGGCCTCCGCAGCCCCCAAGCACCCGCCGGGACTGGGCTGAAACCAGCGCCTCGTCCTCGGCCTGCCCCCTCCAGGGGGCGCCTCTCGGCTACAAACCGCGCCGCCGCCGCCCCGTCCTCCTCCTCCTCCTCCTCTGCGATGCGCGGCAGGCGAGAGGCGCGGGCATCTCCTCTGCCGGGCAAGCTCAGTCGGCAGCCTCTGGACTGCGAGCTCCAGCCAACGCGGGCGAATCGCCAGAGCCCCGGCGCGGCAAAGCTCCTTCAGTCCCTTCTGGCCGCCCTTTCCGGACTGCGCGGCCGGGCTGAGGAGGGGGGCGGCGGCATCAGCGAGGTGGGCGGCTCCCCCGTCTCTCCCTCCCTCCCTCCAGCTCCCAGGCAGGACAAGCAAGCCAGCACCAGTGGGAAGCGCGCGCACCATCATGTCAAAAAAAAGAAAAATTGACTCCGAGTGCAGGGTATTCCAAGAAAAGTGGATTTCTGATTATTTTTTCACGGAGTACAAAGAAAGAGCTGTTTGTCCGATATGCCAGAATTCAGTGTCTGTGTTCAAGGAATACAATTTGCGTCGACACTACGAAACTCAACATAAAGATAAATATGATGCTTTGGTCGGACAAGCGAGAAAAGATAAAACAGTAAGACTGAAACATGGATTGACAACTCAACAAAATACTTCTGTGAAGCAAAAGCAGCTCAATATATCATCGCTTCGAGCAAGCTATCGAGTGGCCAAGCTCATAGCGCGCACTTGCAGAGCATTCAGAGGGAGAATTTGTTAAAGAATGCCTTCTTTCTGTTGCCAAAGAGATGTATCCAGAGAAGGCGGATTTCTTTAGTGCAGTGAGTTTTTCAGGACCTACAATTACACGAAGGATTGAAGAAATGGGGGAAAATTTGAATCTGCAGTTGCAAAACTCCTCAAAAAAACTTTGCTATTTCTCATTGGCACTCGACGAAAGCAATGATGTTCGTGATTCTGCACAACTTCTAATTTTCATTCGTGGGACAAATGATTCTTTCGAAGTCACAGAGGAGCTTGCTGCACTGAAAAGCATCAAAGGGACAACTACAGGAGAGGATATCTATGAGAAAGTTTGCCAAACTGTGAATGATTTGGAGCTGGACTGGGGTAAACTATTCAGTGTGACAACTGATGGTGCTCCTAGCATGGTGGGGTCCATGAAAGGAGTGGTTGCACGCATTAACAGAGAGATGGACAAACGCAACCATTCACATCCAATAGCCATGCACTGCATCATCCACCAACAAGCACTGTGTTGTAAATCACTGAAGCTGGACTCTGTCATGAAAATTGTAGTTTCTTGTGTTAACTTCATTAGAGCTCATGCACTAAACCACAGACAGTTTCAGGAATTTCCGTCTGAGCTAAATGTTGCCTATGAAGATATTCTGTACCACACAGAAGTCCGTTGGCTGAGTCGAGGGAGAGTTTTGAAACGATTTTATGACTTGCTTCCAGAGGTTTATGATTTTATGCTTTCTAAAAACAAAGAAGTACCAGAGCTCAAAGATGCAGAATGGAAATGGCACCTTGCGTTTCTGACAGATGTAACAGAGCTACTCAACAATTTCAATGTCCAACTTCAAGGAAAGGGGAAGCTCATCTGTGATATGTATTCACATGTGAAAGCATTTCAAGTCAAATTAGACCTGCTCATTAACCAAATAAAGGAGGAAAACTTCTGCCATCTCCCCACAACTCAAAACCTGTCTGCAGAAAAACCAGCACTTGCATTCCCAAACAAAACATGTATGGATGTACTAGAAATGTTGCAAAAGGAGTTTCAAATTAGATTAAAAAAAAAAGAGCTTCGTCTCCATGAACAGGACATACAGCTTTTCCGGAACCCATTTTCTGTTGACATTGAAACTGTTGATCCGATTTACCAAATGGAATTGGCCGAACTACAGACTTGTGACTCGCTGAAAGATGCATTCGAATCAAGCAGCCTTACTAATTTCTATGCATCTCTCCCCTCAGAGACATATCATCATCTCAGGAACCATGCACTCAAAATTGCAACCATCTTTGGCAGCACCTATGTCTGTGAGCAGACTTTTTCCCGAATGAAACATCTGAAATCTCCAATCAGATCCAGACTAACTGATGAACACTTGCATCACTTGCTACGACTAGCAGTGACAAATATGGAACCTAACATTGACCATCTCCTTAGCCAAAAGCAGGCCCATAGTTCACATTGAAATATTATTTGTTTTTGCTGATTACAATTGTTCTTCATTTTAAATATTGCATTCTTTCCTGTTTTTTTTGTGCACTACTACAAATAAAATACGTGCAGTGTGCATGGGAATTCATTCATTTTTTTCCAAACTATAGTCCAGCCCCTGACAGTGTCTGAGGGACAGTGAACCGGCCCCCTGTTTAAAAAGTTTGAGGACCCCCTGCTTTAAGTGAGACAACAATATGCGATCCCAGGGCTTGGGACGAGTTCGGTGCAGTTTTGTGGGACTGGGCTACCCGAGGGGACTTCACAGCATTGTCACTGTTGCGCTCGTGGCATATTGTATGTGAGGCATTGCAAGAATATGCAGTTACATCAGAAACAGAGATAGAAGGGAGTGCGGCCTCCACCTCCCCCACCCCCTCCAAGGGATTCAAGACCTCCCCTTTTGCCATCTTTGCTATCTTTGCCACCTTTGTGGAGGACTGCTATCCACCAACGTATACTTATCCGCCCCCCCCAGCCTCGGGTCTTCACATACAGCCTCCCCTCCCCCCGGACGGGGGATTGCAGGAGGTTGTGGTGGCACCACCCGTGGAGCCGGATGGGGATCGTAAAAGGGAAAGAATCGAGAATCCGTGGGCAACGGTTAGGCGTGAGGCGTTGCAGGACGGTGATTTCGATGTAGCAGAGGCAGCAGGGCAGGAAATGGAAGCTAACTCGGGCGATCCGATGCAGATGCTTGCCGGTGCTTATGCGTCTCTTGCCGCGACTCGGTCGGCGGGTTCCGGGGCTTACTATGCGTGCCGACAGATGGGTCACTTTAAGCGAGACTGTCCGCGGCACCGTAAACCGCCTGCGGCACCGGGACCCTGCCCCCGCTTTGGAAAGGGAAGGCATTACGCACATCAATGCCGCTCTTTAACTCATCGAGATGGGCGAATTTTGCCTAAGGCGGAAAAAAAGGGCAGCGCAACGCGGGGGGTGCTCGCGTGAGGACACTGCATTTTATCTAGGGGCCACTGACGCGCAGCTGACTCCCGCCCTCACGTGGCTCACGGACAGGCCAGTGTGGGTGGATCAGTGGCCCCTCCCTGCGGAGAAGCTGCACCACCTTCGCGAACTTGTCACAGACCAACTGCGTCAAGGGCACCTTCCGCCATCCACCAGCCCGTGGAACACACCTGTGTTTGTCATTAAAAAGAAAAGCGGGAAATGGCCATTACTACAAGATTTATGTAAAATTAATGAAGACCTCTAATAACCTGGGGGCGAGGGTATGCTTGTATTCATGTTGCAGGACAAAACCGTTGGGTACCAGCGCGTTAGATAAAGCCAGCATTATCAACACGGATGGCTGCGGAGAGAGGAGAAGATCCTGAGGAAGCGTTGCAACAATCATCGGAGGACTAATCCTCTATAGACTTGCTGCAACCAAAGCGATCACTGCAATGCCAGCACCACCACTTCAACCTCGAGAGAATGTGTGGATAACCTTGGCACACCTGGGGAACCGGACTCAAACGAATATTTGTAATGGGACGTATAGTGCTAACTGTAATCATAATCCCTTGTATGTATTTGCCATGTCTCATACAATTGATACATGCCTTAGTGGAAAGAACGATAACAACTGTTCTAAAGAAGAATGCGAATTTAGTCACCACTGTTGAAGGAAAGAAGAAGAAGAAGAACTTGCTGAACTGTTGGGAGGTTTTACAGCGTTGCCAAAGCCGACTCCTTGGCTCTTGCGCTTTGGGTCCTTAACTATGCCTGGTGCTAGAAGACAAAAAAGGGGGAGATGTGGGAAACTGAGAAACCGTGAGAAACTGTGGGAGGCTGTGGGAACGGTGAAAGTTAGGAGTGAGAAACTGTGAAAGTTAGGAATAACAGATTAGCAGATAGAGAAACCTAAAACACAGGCTGGACGCACCGGTCTCTGGTTGGTTACCTGTTGTCCGTTAGCAGGATTGGACCCAGATAGCAAGAGAGTCAAGGAATTGGCTGGAGGCAGGGGGAGGGAGCGTGTAGACAGCACGTGGACAGTGTATGCTCACATACTCGGAGAATACATAAGTTTGGTCTGATGCTCAATAAAATGGCTTCTGGTCCTAAACCTTAAGCCCCTGCTCCTTTTGATGACTCCCACACCTACCCTTGAGGGTTAACTAACAATTCACAAAGAAGGGACCCGCTCATTGTTGCTGACAGTCGAGCAAAGACTCATTTCAGTTTGCTCAAAAGCAAGATGACATGTAGGGAAGGATAAAGGAGAGCTCAGAAAAAGTGTCATTAGATGTCAGTGTGGTCTAGGGGACACAGTCCTTTTCTCCAGAACTGTATTCCCAGTCTGGCCACTGACTTCCACGGTGACCTTGGATGAGTTGGTTAAAGGGAATTGAAATACATATCAGCAATAAACAGTGTGAAATCTATGGATGAGAAACGCTAGATTAGCGCAGAGGTCACTTGGTGAACCATGTATACTAGACTGTATACTAGCAGCCATTCCATTACAAAACACTACATCTAAAGTAATATTCCAGAAGGCTGTTGTTCATGCTTATGATTCCAGACAGCCATGAGTCAAGTCAATCTCTATCATGATACATTCTAGGAAAAACAGGGTGAAAGTATCAGAGATTGGGATTAGACCCATGTCCATTTAACCTGAGACACATCATGCTGTGCTTTTTGAAACATTCTGTCAAACATTTTTGCTGATCTTTCAGAAGTAGTTTATCAGGAAAAACTTTCACACAACTTGGTCTGTTAGGTATTTTAATAAATTTAATGCATCTCCAGCTTTAACATCACCAGAAAAGCATTTAATCAGATACTAGACTATAAACGTTTCCCAATTTCAAATGATTCTTAAGTATCAAGTAAACAGAGCTGCTGTTTCTTCAATACATTTTTCTCTCAAGACCAAGAAAACTGATCTTAAAACAAACAAAAACACACTATCTTCCAGAAAAATAAATTAAAACTAAACAAACAAGGAAAAAACACACACACACACACACACACACACACACACACACAAGAAGATTCCCTACGAAGCAAGATTCCTAAGTTCCAAGCCAGAGCACCAGGAAGCAGGAAGTGCTCAGGCTATGCTCAGCCTCCTAGGAAAGATAACAAGGGAGGGAAGAGGCACCAGCAACTCACCACTCCACAGTACTCGCCTGGTGACCTAGACTCACATAATGAAAACGTATTAAAAGGCTTCTGTCCGCTTTGCCTCAGTCTAAAGAGGAAACTGTAATTCTAGAGTTAAGTGAGAGCAGAGCAGATAAAGTGAAAGATGACGACCCCTGGGTTTTCACAGAGAATTTTCTGCGAACACCAAGATTAGCATTAGAAACTTCAGAACTCAAAACAGATCATTTTCTCTATCATCACTGCTGCTAAAAAACAGGTTGTTTAAAGAACAATTGTGTGGCAGCTTCTAATTTCTATTTTAAACAAACTTAGGCCAAGTTTCACCAGTACTTTAAGCCAGCAAGAGACAACAAAAACGTTCCCACAGTCACCCCAGCCCGTCACTCGGTCCCATATGGCCTCGTGCACCAACAGCTGTACAGTTACCTTTACTCCAGCTTCACACTATAACAAATGCACCAGCACACCAAAAGATCCACCGTATAGAAGGAAAAAACAGATCTTAAAAAGCATGTCAGACTATGTGCTTGAGTTTTGGGCAAGGCACAGGCCTACCACAGTGTCTTAGTAAATAGCACCTAGGCTCCTCTGTGACAGTGAAAACCTTTAGTATCACTAAGTGCAACAAGACAGAAAGCTCCAGATTAGTTAGTTACAATCTATTTACTTTGCATAGGAACAAAGAAACTGCCACACCAGATCAAGCCATTTAAGCAGAATCCTTCCACTTACAATAACTGAAAGTGATAAAAATCAGACATCTCAGAGGGCGACCCTCTTCCAAAAATACTTTCAGGCCACAGCATTTAGAAAAATCCATAGGAAAGGTAGGAGGTAAAATTCCTCCTACACTAGGGCTCATCTTAAACTGGAAGGAGAAAAATTATGGTCTTATTTGAGCAGCTAGAGGGGAGGAAAAAAAAATCCAGCATTATGGACTCAGTTAAAACATACAGTTTTATATTTTACCTTAACTATATTTAGCTAAGATGAATAGCTAGTAAATTAGCTATATTTTGACTACATTAATATAGACAGACATGCCAAGAACAT
Source organism: Tinamus guttatus (assembly GCF_059628265.1). Lineage (NCBI taxonomy): Eukaryota > Metazoa > Chordata > Aves > Tinamiformes > Tinamidae > Tinamus > Tinamus guttatus. The sequence continues at coordinate 245,077 of NW_028289016.1, read as the reverse complement.
AACCATTTCAGAGAAAAAAAGAGGGTCACACCTCCAGCAAGCTCTGCTTTAACTATTCTTCCCCTCCCTCCATTCCCATCCTGCTGCCCAATCCAGGGCATTTCTGCCATAAAACAGTGAAGTTTCCACAAACTGATACACGGATCCCAAACTGACAAGCTTCTACAAGTACTCTTGCATAACGAGTTGAAACTTCAATCATTTAATGCATTTGTGATGTCTCTACCAGTCTTCGACTCAAACAGCAACTGCAGAAAATATAGAACTGTCTACAAAGGTGTTCTTGCATCTGAACTATATAACAAGTCTACAGCAAGATTTAGGATATACATCTTCAAATACAAACTCTCACGAAAATCACACAGTACAGGGTCAATGCATGCAGAAATGATGAACCATAGTATTTCCTGCTTTTTGCTTTTATAGAAATGAGGTTATCGGCAGTATTACAAAACCAGTATTCAGGAATGTAAGTTAATAAGTCACCTACATTTATTTCAGACATAAATAAAAAACTGTTAGATGGTTTGAACATTTTAGAAGGACCACATAAAAGTATAGGTATTTTGCCCTTAGATTTCTCCTAAATCAGCAGGTATAATACAAGTTACAAAAAATAATACTGTAGTTATCACTGAATTGTTATGAGCTTCTATATAATCCAGACCAATATGCTGTAAGGAGGAGACATGGAATTAAGCATCTGAAGTACTTTCTGTTGAAGCTGCAGTTCCCTATTAAATTAATTATTCTTCTCTTTTATTGATATGAAAAGATCACTTATTTTCAGTAAAAGATATGACTGTTATATTTCATCTATCATTGTGACAGGCAAAATGCTTGAGAGATTACAGAAAAGAAGTTTATATTTACATTATTTATTACTTAACACAAAGTCAATTTAACTTTTCAACTTCATTCTAAGGCTCATAGATGCCTTCCACCATAGACAGAAAAATCTAATTTAAAAAAAAAAAAAAAAAAAAGACTATAAGACTGTAATACTAAAGAGACTGACGGGGGCACTTTGGAGCAAACATAGAATCTTTTAAGCATTCGTAGATACTTATAGGAAAGTATAACTAGCATATATCAAAGCAAAACAGAAAATCTTCATAATCTTCATATAATACATTCTTTTGATTATGACCTTCAGTCTGCCTCTTTAAACAACAACTATCTGGACAACAACTGCAAAGAAATTTATTTACTGCATAATATACTGTGACTGCTGCTCACATGTACATTAACTTTCCTCCTTTGGCTAGATCAAGTTAATTAATATAAAATAAGGGCACTGAGATGTTTTAAACTCTTGATATGGTCTGACAAAGGAGCACTCTGGCTTAACATCTGTTTACTGGTAGTGGGGCACACAATTACTGAGATATTCTGTAAATCTTCTAGAGTATTTCTGAATAAGCACTATTAATGCTGCCATATATTTTCAACTGCACTCATGACAAAAGCTAAATTCAAAATAGCTTACCTCACTGAAATACTAGAGGGAAGAAAAAAAAAAGACATTTTCTATGAATTACTACAATTCTGCTGAAATATAGCATACTTATGGTGGGGAGAGGAGAAAGGGGGTTAATTCATACACATACTCAAACACTGACTTATCCAGACATAGGTATTGGAAATAAGTAAAATTGCCTGTGTGAAAGGAAGAAGAAAAAAAAAAAAAATCCTCAGCTGCTCTGTCATCACTGCCATAGACCTGACTAGCAAGGACGAGTCAATATGTCAGTATCAATGTGACATACATTGACCTTCCTCTAATATCCAGCCCAACTCCCACTGGCACAAAAATATAAGTGTATTGTTGCCTTTCAAACGGCGTGGCGACCTGTTTCAGGAACGGCACGGCGACCACCCCCACATTGTTTATTTTCCTTCTAAGTCATATAACTGATTACAACTGTATTATGAGATATAGTACCACACAGTTTCTGAACTTGATAGAGAAAAGATGCTAAAAAGCCATAAAATAAAGTCATTCACTAAAACTCATGCCAAATTTCCACTGTCTCCTTGAAACAAGTAAGCTCTCCTATTAATCCTTCAGTAACTAAAGCGGAATTTCCTATCTGTTATGACGACACCATATAAAGTAGCTCTTACATAACCCCAGAAATAGACCAAAAAGCCAACAAAAAATGCTTAGAATTCATATAAACAATACACAAATAGGCCTGGAAACCATCTATGAAACCTTATTACAGTATTTCCAAGATAAGTCAACCTTTAAAACGATATCTTGGAGGTTTCAAGTGCCATAAGACATATCTAAAAAGGACAAGTAACCAGTTCAAACTAGAAACAGATTTCTTGGGAAATTTAAGCGATCAGCCAGACATGCTTACTTAGCAGCATTAAAACAGCTCCTTTGATAGAGCTGGTCCTTACGCTGCACAGCTCACCTCATATGAGACCTTACCGAAACTCCACATGAAGTTACCAGCCAAATATCACAACTGCAGCCAGAGCAGCGCGTTGCTTCCTCACGCACCTCACGGCAAGGGCCACAAAGGGCACACGGGAGGCAGGTCAGGCTCAGAGAAAAAGGGGTTTTCATGTCTGAAAATGTTTTCACCTCCTTATTAACCACAGAAATCAGTTCTACTACGATTTGAAGCAGCGTGGTAGTGCAGAACTTCGGAGAAGTCTGGGGTTAGTGGTGTTTTTAGTAGTTCATTTCGCCTGGGAGCCACTGGGGAGGCTGCAGGGCGGCGACTCCGTGGCTGGAGCCCAACTGGCCGCGCCGAGACCTGCGGGCCGCCACATCCGCGCGGGGACCTCGGAGGCTGCGGAGCGCGGCCGGACCCCTCTCCCTCCCCACCCCGCGCTGACAGCTCCCGCCGCCGCCCCCCGCGCTCCGCTACGCTGGGAGCTCTCGCCGCCCCCGCGCGGGCGCAGCTGTCAGCGCCGCGGCTCCCACCCGGCACCCCTCACCTCGCGGGCGGCGGTGGCGGCGCCTCCATGCCGCTCTCCCCGGGCGGCTCGGCGCCGCGGCCAGGGGAGACGGCCGAGCTGGGGGGGCTGGAGCGCAGCGCAGGCAGGCAGTGCAGCAGCAGCAGCGGCTCGGGGAGCTCCGGCGAGACGGCGGCGCCGAGGAAGAGGGGCGCCCCAGGCAGCCGGTCCAGCTCCACGCTCCGCACTTTGCGCGGCTGCTTCCGCCTCCAGTCAGAGCGCTGTTCCCGGACGCCGCCGCCCGCCTCCCGCAACAGCGCCCCGCAGCCGCCGGGCGCGCTCCCCGCACCGCCCTGCACGCTCCCACCGGCGGCGGCGGCAGTGACCGCTTCCGTGCCATCGCCCGACGATAATCCCGACGACAAGGCGCGACTCGCCGCCGCCATTTTCTGTAGCAGATTACATCAAGCTCCCTAGCAGCACACAGAAAGGAAAAACCACCGCGCTGCGCCGCCGGCGCTGCCTGCGTAAGCGGCGGCTCGGGCGCCCATTGGCGGCGGCGCGGGGCGGGGCGGGGCCGAGCGGCTGCCCGCAGGTGTTGGCGCGGGAGCCGCCAGCCGGGCGAGACGCGACGGGGGCGATACGTGGGTGCTCCCGCCCCCAAGCGCCTCTTCCCACGTGTGGCAGAGCAGTAGGCGCCCCGCGGGGTGTGGGCGAGGCCCGGAGTCCCGCAGAGGGCGCCCGGTGGCGACGGTGGTCCCCACATTCAACTCCCTGTGGGAGCCGGGGAGAGGCCCTCACTGACAGCGCCCGCGCGGCTCCTTGCTGCGGCACTGCGGCGCCAGCCCTACCTGCTCCCACGTGCGGGTGCTTTACGAGGACATTGCGGTGCGTGCACCCCGGGGTGCCTCGCCGCGTGCCCTCACTGGGCGGCTGTCGCTGCACCCATCTCCTGAAACCCTTCCCGGTCTGCAGCTACTCGGAAGCGTTAAGGTCCCGGGGTGCTCCCATCTCCATCAGTGCACACATCCAGTGCGGATTGGAGTCTGCCAAGTGTACCTGCCGCGCCATCTGCTCTCCCGGGGACTGGGAGACGGAGGAAAGGCGGAAGGCAGCATGTGACTGGGCCCTCGGGGAGGTCCAAGCAAAGGCGCCCTGCGTCTAGGTTTCCACCCAACCACAGTTGGATAATTTTGCCTTCACCCTCTGAGCTGTTATAGAAAAGACTGTAAGTTTTTCTGAGAGCACAAGGGGATATGCTGCTGTCAGAAAGCTGCTTTCTCGCTACCATTGAACAGGTTTTGAATCCATCTGTTTGAATGACAATTTAGTCTGTGACTAGAAGAGGAAAACTAAATGTCACTGGGTGTACCAGGTCATTCCCACTTTGCTGTGTCTTTGGATATGTAAAAATCACTGTTTTTTTTTTGTTGTTGTTGTTGTTGATTGGCTTAGATTTATTTCTCGGAGTTGCAGTGTCCCCTAAGAGTAATATAAACTAACCAGTTTGTCACTGGTATTTAATGTGGCAGCATACTGGGTTTGCTGCCTTGGTCTGAAGCCCCAGTAGTGTGAGAAGCACCTAACAGTGGCAGATTCTTTCTTGTCTTACATATTTCATCAGCTGCTGACCCAGATATAGAGTATCTTTGCTGAAGGATGTGAAGAGCACATTAAGAAGGGGTTCTTTCCCTCTAGACTTGTGAGCGCAAAAGGCAGAGATGACTATCAAATGGTGCTCTATATAACTGTAGAGTGGTATCGGTATGCACAAGGCCTCAAGGTCATGCGAAGTAAATCATTTAGATGATCTGTCAAGATGCCACGCTATCATTAGGAGGGTTTTCCAGTGAAGGATGCTGTGAGCAAGTCAGCTTCATTTACTGTCATGTTGTAAGTAGGGTACCTTGGGGATACACAGGTCACCTAAATATTCTCTTGTACACAGGCATATACCTTTAAAGAGAAATTAATCCTGAATTTCATAAATATATTATTGGATATTTTTATTATTTAAAATTACAACTATACAAACTTAGAGACAGTTTTCTAGCAGGTTCCCGAACTAGGCCTGAGTGGAGGAGCAGAGAAGTGTTTGTAGAAGTGAGAGGGCATTAACCGCATGCAGTTCTGAACCAGATGGTTGAAATGATTTCAAATTATTACCAGTTGTTGGCAGTGTAACCTGCATGTACACAGGACCCTTTAGTCTTTGGTAGGAAAGAAAAGTGCATAATCCTGTCTTTCAAGATATTCTTCTCTACCCTAACTCCAATTCACAGAAAAATATCTATAAGCCTTAAAAATAGTCTGATAACATGGAAAATGGAAAGACCTCACTAGTTAGTCGTCAAATAATCCACAGCATGCCTATAAGGGCTCTTTATCCCCTGATTAGTGGCTGAAATCCAGTTCTAATTAATTATATTAATCCTATTGTTTTGCATTTCTTTTCTCCACTCTGCCTTGACCAGGGGAACACAGTGGCACATGAGAAAATACCTGTCGTGCTTTGCTCCAGAGTGCTAGATAATCCAGTGTCTCTACATAACATATATTTGTATAGAGTAGGCACTGCTAGAAGTACAAAATTCTGAGAACATCAATTGAATATTCTGATTTGAGTGTTTTCTTGGGATCTGCTCTTAAAAATCCTTTTGCATTTAGTGAATATGAGTGGGTCTGACTGAGAAAAAGCATAAAGCTTACTGAAGCACTGAGAAAAAGGATATTGAGTCACCCCTTGCACATATTGTTTCTTAGTATATTGAGTTCCAATAGACTAATTTAAAATACATTTCAGGAGGGTAATATGAAACTTAAAGCCATTTTCAGTGGGCCTGTTTCCCCTAAGTCATAAGTAGCAGCACCCAGGGTTTGTTATGAAACAGAAGCCTTTAACCTCAAATTTGCATCGTGCAACATTTGGAACATCAACTGTTGTAGACAAAGAAAGTTCTGTTTGGGAACACTCTCAAGTTTTTTTCAAGCCAAGGAGTTTTTTTATTGCACAAAACCTGTAACAGTGTCATGAATAAACAACGGTTTTCAACATGCTGGAGATAGGAATCTGCCATGCTTCTGCATACACAAAATAGTCATCATCATCCATAAACAGAATAAATATGAGGGATAACACAGTCCATAGCTCCTGGTCTTGACTAAACATGCAAAAAGAACTTTAATGCTGTATACAAACTAGATTCTCCCTTCCTTACTTTTTTATGTAGAAAGAGATGTCCACGCCTTGATTCTCCAATCATTCTTTCCCTTATGAGAAAGGGAAAGCAAACCTGTTCCTAAGCCATCCTTCTTTTCTATTTGACTCTCTATGTAAAGGAGAACTCAAGCAATGAAACGAGGACCTAGAGAATGAGGTCCTTTTGGCCCCTGTTTGAAAGGACATGCAGAGGCTCTGCTGGCATTTCTGTTTCTTTAAAAAATGCTTTTGCCTTTTAAAACATGCTCTCAGTTCTTACTTCATAGCATGACATGAAGGTGTGCCTTTTAGGAGTGGTTCCACCTGAAAAACCAGGTTACTGTATAACTTCTCAAGAGAGAGAAAGCCAAGTAGGAGAGAATCTGTTATGGGGTGCCTCTGTATTTAGTTCAGACATTGACACAGACAAGGAACGTCTAGCCTGGCTGCTTTTTAAGTAAGTATTTTTCTTGTTGGCTGTGCCTATTAATTTCAGCATTGATTTCCAAGGAAACTGTGTTTAAAGGCATCTTCCTTCACATTTCACTTCACGCAGAACTGAAATCCTGTTAAAAATGTACTCTCAGTCAACAAAACTTAAGATTACATCTTGACCTAGGTATCAGACACATTATATAAGAAAATAGCTGCAAATAAAGCCTCTTTTTTCTGCCAAAGTACACAGTTCTCTGTTTCTCTTTAAGTATTGACAACACTGATATTTCTTCTAACAAACAGCCCTGTACTGTTGTCACATTAGTCGTAGTTAATAATTTTCTTCCTGTAGCATCTAGTCATGAACTGCAAAATCTTTTGCTCTATGCACCATGCAATCCAAAGTAAAGAGGTTCCCAAAGGATTTGCAGTAGAAGTGTGAAAGACAGGCAAGAAGTGGAACGATCAGCAAGCTCTTTCAGTCTGTGCAGCAGAAGACTATCTGCTCCCTGAGACTTTTTTGTTCAGTTTGTACAACTTGCATTGATTACTAGAATCAGTTTATTTTGTGATCTCAGACAGTTTTTTAAATGTCACTAATTTGTGGATATTTTTCCTGGCTTTCATACAGAGGATTTTTTCTGACCTTTGATAAGTCACTATCCTTTTGTGGTTCAGTTTTCCCAAATGTAATGGGGTAACAAAAATATTTATAGGCCTATTGGAAGACTGAGGGATTTAGTACTGTTAAGCTTTCAAGTGATGTTTTGCTTAAAGGGAGTATAGTAATGAAGTGGGCAAAACCCATTAAACTTACTCATGTACATCACTTGGGAAGAGCTACCAGAACTGTTGCAGCCATCAGCTCTTTTCCGGATATTCTTCCAGGCTATTAAATTGACAATGTAGTTCCTATCCCGATCAGCAGAGTCACATCTATTGCAAGCACTGCAAGCCCTCGCAAGGGAAAGCAATGGCACCATTGCAGGCTCAGGAAAATGAGGCAAAGCTTAGTTGTCCTTTACCTGCTGGTTCTCACGTCCCTGCTGGTCCTTATGTCTCTTCCAGTCCAAGTGCTTATTGTTCTGTCCAATAAGACAAAGGCAAAGGGAATAAGCACAGCCATGAACACACTGTGAAGGCTATTCTGCACTGGGAGCTATAGATTTCCAAATTACAGGGGAATAGATGCAAGAGTTTCGGCCTAATTTTGTTCTCTAAGGGGAATATGGCAAACTACAGAAAGTGGCAGCATGAAGGGTCAAGATGGAAGAAGGACCATTTCTGCCCTCCCGCCAAAGAGGACCCCTGCTTCTCTTTTCCTCTGTCATCCTCCCCCTGTCAACAGCAGGATCATGCAACACCAACAATAAACCGCAGTTCCGAGAGGATGGTAGCGTGATGACAACATGAACACCCAACCACCAGCAAACACCAAAGCCAGGCCAAGGCTTGTTGGTGTGTCACAGCGTGGCGGTGGGCTGAGAACCTGCAGTCTAGTGTGGTGGGTATATTCAGCACATACCACTCAGGCTGTATGAGGAGCCTGGAGAAGGCTCCACACTGGAAGGACACAGTTTGACAACTCCGTCTCTGGACAATTGCCTCACTAGATAATTACCAGACAGGCAAGGAACTGCTAAGTACTCCATGGAGTACCCTGCTTGCTATGTCCAGTGCCAGGACATATCTGAATAATCATTTCTGGTGCAGTAATGGTGGCATCCTGCCTGAAACTGCCTCTTTTTATTTCTGTTCATCCCAGCCTGCCTCTCTAGTAGTATTGTCCATATGCTTTCATTCACAATGGCTAACGATGGTGGCAGTGCTGTTCTTCCCAAATCCATCATGCGTACTCTGCCAAGGCCCTCACAACTGTCAGAAATAATAAGAAAATCCAGCAGCAACATTAGTGCCTACCTCATCATGTAATCCCTTCATGCCAAGCCTGTCAATTTTCTGGCTCCATGGCAGGAGCAAATCAAATAGCTTTTTTTTTTTTTTCTTGTAATTATAGCACAGAGTCCATAGACCTTTAAAATAGTTGTATAGACTTAACTTTTAGGAATTTGCTCATCCTTTGTGTCCAAACAACAGATCTTTAATATACCCTCCTGTTTAGAAAAGGTTACTTGATTTTTCTCCTAGACTGTTAAACACCTTATGCCCTCCAGCAATTCTATGATGTCCAACACTGCTTTATTGCTTACATTACCCTCTCAGTCTATATGAGCAGTGTTTCCAGATCACAGTGTCTTAAACTACCATCTAAATTGAACATTCCCTACCTCCAAATATGGCCTGGACATGAATAGTAATTATTTACCTATCCTAGGACAAATGTTTTCAATGCTGTATTACTTCAATGTTTTTCTCTCCTGTGCATGCATAATTACACATAAAAAGAGCCAGTAGCAATGAAAACTTTTCCCAGGCAGTGTTTCTGGAATAACAAATACTGCACCAGAAAATTTTAAGAAAAGCAACTTTTCAGTCTTACTGGTTAGTTGATATTAAAGCCAAATGTTTTACCTTTATATGGCATGAGTAGCTATGTCCATAAGAAATACAACAACAACAACAACAAAAATATGTCTTTCCAAAACATAGCAATTGCCGATTTTGAGATCTGATTTACTAATAAAAAGACATTTCAGAAAATACACTATGTATTCCAAGGTATAAAAATACTCGTGTAACTGTTGCACAACTGTTTTTCAAGAACTGTGCCATAGTCAAGTTTATTGTGTATGGTGCTAACAGTGCAAGTCAGATCATTACTAAAGTAGGTATTGATATTTTCTCTTAAATTTTGATAGAAATTTAAACACAATTGAACAGCTATTCTTAATTTCTCTTGCCCTAGACACAAGATTTGCAGATGACTTGAAATATGGTGATATAAAAATAAAACATGAGCTGAAGGAGCTAAGTCTTGCTGAAATTAGCTCCTCCTTTTATTTTCCTGTTCCTTCAACTAGAACTTTTTGAGGTTTCCCAAAATTTCTTTATATAACTTCCCATCATTCCTACAAACTTTGGCAATATATATTCCTTCTTTTTTTGTCAAGAGCTCAGATTTATGTGGTTTTAGTTCAGAAAAAGCACAACTGCAGCGACATTTTGCACTAAATAAAATGTACTCTGGCTCTCCAGATCAGTTAAGATACAGACAGGGTTTAACCTTCTTAAACTCTAAGAAAAATTGTTGAAACAGCCTCATTAACCTCAGCTTAATCCTTTTTTCTCTTACCTTACCAATTAGATTTTGATAGAGTAGATTGCTGTTCACTGAATCATTGGTCATAGTAGATATCCCTCTCCTTTCCAGGCTAATAGTTCTCTGTTCTTTTCCATACTTCCACAGATCCTCCTAGAATTTCAACATTTGGTTTTCTTTTTGTGAGCCTCTAGTCTTACCACAATGGTCAGATATGTACTTCTGTAGTGCCCTATACTTGTCCCCTATAGTATTATAACCCAATAAATGTTGGTAGTTGGTAGTATAACCCAATAAATGTAGTACACTACTGTGGGAATCATCGAAGGAGCAGGGGCTTAAGGTTTAGGACCAGAAGCCCGAAGCCCTTTTATTGAGCATCAGACCAAATATATATTCTCTGAGTGTGTGAGCATGCACTGTCCACATGCTCCCTCCCCCTGCCTCCAGCCAATTCCTTGACTCTATCTGGGTCCAATCCTGCTAACGGACAACAGGTAACCAACCAGAGACCAGTGCGTCCAGCCTGTGTTTTAGGTTTCTCTATCTGCTAATCTGTTATTCCTAACTTTCACAGTTTCTCACTCCTAACTTTCACCATTCCCACAACTTCCCATGGTTTCTCAGTTTCCCACATCTCCCCCTTTTTTGTTTTCTAGCACCAGGCATAGGTTAAGGACCCAAAACTCAATAGCCAATGAGTTGGCTTTGGCAACGCTGTAAAACCTCCCAACAGTTCAGCAAGTTCTTCTTTCCTTTGACGGTGGTGACTAAATTCACATTCTTTAGAACAGTTGTTATCGTTCTTTCCACTAAGGCACGTATCAATTGTATGAGACATGGCAAATACATACAAGGGATTATGATTACAGTTAGCACTATACATCCCATTACAAATATTCATTTGAGTCCGGTTCCCCATGTGCGCCAAGGTTACCCACACATTCTTTCGAGGTTGAAGTGGTGGTGCTGGCATTGCAGTGATCGCTTTGGTTGCAGCGAGTCCTTCGATGATTGTTGGAGCTCTTCCTCGGGATCTTCTCCTCTCTCCGCAGCCGTCGGTGTTGATAATGCCGGCTTTATCCATCGCGCTGGTACCCAACGGTTTTGTCCTGCAACATGAATACAAGCATACCCTCGCTCCCAGGTTATTAGAGGTCCTGGGCCTTCCCCTTTTGCGTGTGTAAGTCTTTATACATTACTTTTGCCTGTCCCTCACTTTGTGGCACTTTCCTTGTCTGACAAGGACGTTCAATTGGGATCAACCCATGTGCTTCTCAATTTAGAAACTTTAATACATACATTGCCTTATTTAAACGGTCTTGGGGGGTGTACCCTTCACTCCCCCTTTTTTGTTTTTCTAGCATTTTTTTTCAGAGAGCCATGAGCACGTAATCGCCATTTCCCACTTTTCTTTTTGATGACAAACACTGGTATGTTCCACGGGCTGGTAGACAGCCGAAGGTGGCCTTGATGTAGTTGGTCTGCGACAGGTTCGCAAAGGTGGCGCAGCTCCTCCGCATGGAGGGGCCACCGATCCACCCACACTGGCCTGTCCGTGAGCCTTGTGAGGGCGGGAGTCAGCTGCGCTCAGCGGCCCCTAGGGAAAATGCAGTGTCACTCCCGATTGGCCACAAACAGCTCGACCCCAGAGGGTTACAGGAACAGGCAGGATATAGGGGCGTGGAGTTGCTACCCGCCCCTCAGGACCTCCAATCAAAATTGAATGGGAGCTGACGCGGAGCTACCGCGCCTGCCACCCCCGTGACTTCCAGGGGCGTGGCTTGGGTCGGCCGTGTTGGTGGCCAATCTTTCTGCGCAATAATAGTTGCATCGGCCCCGCTGTCCATTAAACCCGCGATTGTGCACTTGGCCGCCCCAGCTGTCAGCTGGGCGGACCACATTAGTCGCTGTTCTTCTTGTATCTGGGTCAGCCAATAGACCCGGGCTATCGGATCCCCGGCATGCATCTTTTGGGGTGGACATGGTGCTGAGACTTGAGCATAGATTCCGTGCTTTTTGGGTGAGGGAATTAACAGAGGTGTTACCCAAACGCCCGACCCTTCTGATCCCAATACTAGAACTGGTCCCTCCTTTCGCTGTATGACCCGCAAAGGAACCTTTTGGGGATCAGCAGTGGTCCACTTTATTGTTTGCCCTGCCTTGGCGGCGATTCTTGGGAGTCGCTATCTCGGAAGCCACGTCTGTGCACACCCCCCCCCCCCCCCCCCCCCCCCCCCCCGTGCTGCATTTCCCCTTTAGGCAAAATTCGTCCATCTCGATGAGCTAAAGAGCGGCATTGATGTGCGTAATGCCTTCCCTTTCCACAGCGGGGGCAGGGTCCCGGTGCTGCAGGCAGTTTATGGCGCTGCGGACAGTCTCACTTAAAGCGACCCATCTGTCCGACCGAGTTCTGGCAAGATACGCATAAGCTCCAGCAAGCATCTGCAACGGATCGCCCGAGTTATCTTCCATTTCCTGCCCTGCTGCCTCTCCTATATCGAAATCACCATCCTGCAATGCCAACGCCATCCTGCACCAACCAGAGACCAGTGCGTCCAGCCTGTGTTTTAGTTTTCTATCTGCTAATCTGTTATTCCTAACTTTCACAGTTTCTCACTCCTAACTTTCACCGTTCCCACAACTTCCCATGGTTTCTCAGTTTCCCACATACTGCTATATGAGAATCTAGATATCAAAGTTTACCACAACTCATCTTTTCACCATCCTATGCGATCCAATGTTTGAAGTAAACTGCAAAGCATTTGAAAAGAATCACTTCAGAAAATTATGTGGGAAGAATGTAACCAACTGACAATGACTGCAGGAATGGAGGGAAAAATCCTGTTTTGTAAACCCAGCACTTCCCCTAATATGAGTGGTATAAAGAAAACCACTTACCTTTTCATGTCTAAATAAAACAGCATTATTTCTCTACCTCATGTGAGCCTGTGTATTAATTAAGGATAATTAATTTAATTAGGATTAATTAATTAGACTTAATTTAATAGGGATAAAATTCTTTGTAAATTATTATTATTTTTATGTCTTAAAATTGTCTTTTTTTTCCTTGGGTCTTAATTCTAAAACTCTTTCTAATATCAGCATATTAGAAAGATATGTAGCGCAAGCTCATGTCACCTTCCTTCTCCCCGCTTTTTCTTAAAGTGCTGAAAGAAGAGAAGCCAAATGCCAATGCATTTTGATGACGTCATGAAAGCCAAAGTTGTAGCTATGAGAAGAAAATGTTTCTCTTTCCCCCCACAACAAAGCATGAGATAAAAAAAGCCCTACTGTTTCAAATAATAATGATTCATATATGTGAATTAGAGTAGTTTTATAAACCTGTGAATACATTTGCCTGAAACCTTAACCAAAAAGTAGATCTCGTCAGATGCGTGTTACAGAACTATGTGAGTGTGCCCCTAGCCTGTGCTGGTACGTGGAAAGGCATTCCAACTATCTTATTTTAGTAATTGTACCACAGCAAAGATAACAAAAGCTTTCCTGAGATTGAAGTGTATGATGCTTTCAGAGCGGGTTCATTGTGAGTATTCAGAAGGTCGTAGGTCTGAATTCCTCCAATGTCTTGCATTCTAGTCTTGCTACAGAAGATGGGAAAGTGTGAATTAAAAATTTGCTAGTATGCTGAAGCTTACTATATGATTTACTGGTTTTTTTTTGGCATTCTTTGGTCTAGAAGAGTCATGAAGATTCTAAAATTATAGAGAAGAGTCAAAATTTGCCCACTTCTGTTTAGCCCTCCAGCCTCAGCTAGGGTTTTGAGGAGTGCCACTCACCATCCCAGTGGCTCAGCTCCACTGCCCAGGAAGGGATGCTGTTACTTTTCCTGATAAGGCCTTTGGACCCAGTGAAGGCAATACCCACTTAGTGCCCAACTTTAGGAGTTCTGGATCTTGTGGCTATGTGAAGTCCAAGCTCAGAAGAAACTTCTCAAAAATTGAAGGTATTTTTCCATATGATGTAAAAATAAATCAAAATACTGTGTGTCATTCCATGTGTTTAATGATAGATGTGTGGCATATTGTATTAATACTGATATAGAGAGCTACTTAGGCAATATCACAAAACATGCATTACACAGGAAGAGGGTTAACAAATGAAAAAAAAAAGAGGGTTAAATTTTGTTTAACAAATTTAACATGACAATTTTCTGATTTTCCAGACCTGTTTGTACAACACCAATGCTGAAAGCACACCAAGCTAAATAGCTTGCTTTACCATTACACAGAAAACTCATGGTCTAAGCTGGAAATGAGATCAGATCAGACCATCTGCTCAGGGCACCAGGCAGTTACATCTCCTTGCAGGGAGAGGAAGGAGTTACTGGGCTTCCATGCCATGATGTGGGCTGCCTCTCTGCCTCAGCAGGGAGTGTTTTGAAGACAGAGATCTGGTGCTTTGTTCAGTGCTTCATAGTCAAAATTGCAGTAACATAGCAGGTTAGCTAGATATTGTTTCTACTTCAAGGATTGTGAAAGTCTTGCTGAAATCCTTAGAGACTTATCTAAAGCAGAATATGTTTAACTCTCCTTGCTGCAAACACATGTACTTCCCTCCAAAATTTATAGAAAGCCTTTCAGGATTAAATTAATTCTTCTAGGTCATCAAATGACCTAGAATGACCTAGTATGCTTACTTCCTGTTCTTATTGTAGTCATAAAATCACATTAATATTTTTAAGCTCTAATAACTTTTAGGTAGCATGAATTATGTAATGGGGTTTGTCACAAAATGTCGTAGTAAATAGCATAGCTTTTTTACATTTCAAGAACAAGCACCAAAATTACAACTGCAGTTCCAATACACACTGAACAATGGACATAGCTCAGTTTTCTCGGGGTCCAGGTAGTAGTAACCGTGACAAAAGGGCTAGGAAGTCTGCCAAAAAAAGAGGCTGCGGTGGTCACGCCTTCCTCTTTGCCGGCACTGGACTCAGCAAAAAGCGAACAGAGCTGGCCAAGAATGAGTTGAATCAGCATGCTCTGCTGAAAAGGCTCTTAAGCTGTTCCAGACAAAGCTATGAGGAAGGATGACAGTGACAACACCATCTATCCTTCATACTGAGTCCCCTCTGGGCATTGGACTACTGCCAAAATGAATCATCCCTACTTTAAAATGTGCTAGGAAGTCCGTGTCTGGCATAGATTGTTCCTTAGTTCCTTGTAATTGTCCTCTACGACTGCACAATCTATTGAAAGTTGCAAATATGGTTTATATTGCAGCACAGAATAGCATGTGGTTGAAGTTCAGGTAGAAAGACTGGGTCTCATTTGCTGTTACATTCATCTTCACAGAGTGAAGTCAAGTTAAAAAGGAGGAGGTCAAAGCCAGTGGGAATTAGCTGTGACCAAAGTGCTTGTCCAGAGAATTTTGCTCCACTCAGCTTGACCTACAAATATATTCCCTTTCCCCTCTATGATTGCTTCAGGCTTTTTCCTTGGTAGTCTATACACAGAAGCTGTATTGATTTAACTAAATCACTTTCTAATGGAACATATCTAAACCGGAGCAATTCCCCTTGTATGAACACTCAGAGCGTTCTGAGTAATTCCAAGAGGTATGACCTTGCATTTAATATCAACAAAGTCTCTCCCTTAGTATTTTTCATCAATAGATCTCAAAACACTTTATAATGTATGTCACTGCCATTTACTTTGTCTTGTAGAAGGGGAACAAATGAAATGATTTGACCATTGAGGGCAAATAGAAAGCTGGGAATAAAATCCTGTGTCTGTCCAATTCAGTGTTTTAGCCACAAAGCCACATAGGGTTTCCAAGTTTCCCTGCCACGACTGTGCTTTGAGGATCACATTTCTCCTAACCTTGTAATGAGGTACCAGTGATTTTGTAGTAATCACAATTTTTAAAACATTACTTTAAAACACTACAAAATAATAGTCCTTATTGTTCTTTAAAGTGTTTTCATACACTGATAGTTCCTAATAGAGCTTCCATCTCTTATAACTTACTCCCCAAGGCATAAAAATATTGGAAGCATCTGTAAAATGTCTAGAAACTCTCCTCCCCCATCAAAGTGAAGCCACACAAAGCTTGCCCCAAAGATACGTTCAGCTGATAGAAAACAATCTAAAAGCCAAAAGGCAGTGCTATAGCAGGAAATAAATCAGCCAAAGTATGAGCATATAACAAATTTAAGAAGGATTAAGCAATAAAAGTGGTTGTATTGAAACAGCAATCCATTTTCCATCTAGCCTTTAGAGATAAGCTTAGCTTCCCTTTACAGTGAGGCAGTCCTAACACTGAGCTAGTGGGCTGCCAATGGGTATTATTTTTTCAGTTAAACGTTCTTCCTCTCTCACTGGAAGAGGATACCAAGGGATGTACTGTTATATCCATCTTTGGAGGTTTCCAGGTCTCAGATAGACAGCGGCCACAGCTGCCCTGGTTTAATTCTGGCAGCAGTCCTGCTTTGAGCAGGAGGTTGCACTAGATAACCTCAAGAAATCCCCTTTAAACCACATTTCTGCAAGTCTTGTGGTTTTAAACTTGGTGTGAATGCAATAGATCTTATACTGAGATTGGCTTGTAGTATCTGAGAAAGCATGAGAGTGGCTAAGCTGTTGCAGAATTGGCCAGGACAGTAAAATTCTTCATCTCAGAAACACTTGATTTGTAATGGTATGCTCTCTGTTATGGTAGGAGAGTGAGTCACCTGTTTTTTATATTAGTTAACTGTCTTACTGAGATAATGAGATTTTTCACCACCTAGTTGTCCAGTCTGTCCAGGTCCCTCTGGATGGCAGCGCAGCCCTCTGGGGTATCAGCTACTCCTCCCAGTTTCGTGTCATCAGCAAACTTGCTGAGGGAGCACTCTGTGCCTTCATCCAAGTCATTGATGAATAAATTGAACAGGACTGGACCGAGGACTGACCCCTGGGGGACACCACTAGCTACAGGCCTCCAACTAGACTCTACACCGCTGATCACCACCCTCTGAGCTCTGCCATCCAGCCAGTTCCTAATCCACCTCACTGTCCACTCATCTATCCCACACTTCCGGAGCTTGCCCAGGAGGATGTTGTGAGGGACGGTGTCAAAAGCCTTGGTGAAGTCGAGATAGACAACATCCACCGCTCTCCCCTCATCTATCCAGCCGGTCATTCCATCATAGAAGGCTATCAGGTTAGTCAAGCAAGATTTCCCCTTGGTGAATCCATGCTGACTACTCTTGAGCACCTTCTTGTCCTCCATGTGCCCTGAGACAACGGCCAGGATGAGCTGTTCCATCACTTTTCCGGGGACGGAGGTGAGGCTGACTGGCCTGTAGTTGCCTGGGTCCTCCTTCTTGCCTTTTTTGAAGACTGGCGTGACATTGGCCTACTTGCAGTCCTCCGGCACCTCCCCTGTTCTCCAAGATCTTTCAAAGATGATGGAGAGCGGCTTATCAATGACCTCTGCAAGCTCACGCAGCACTCTGGGGTGCATCCCATCAGGGACCATGGATTTGTGGGTATCGAGTTTCCTTAGGTGCTCTCTGACCCAATCTTCCTCTACCCAGGGCGAGTCTTCCTCTCTCCAGGCTTCTTCTCTTGTCCCTAGGGCCTGGGGCTCTAAAGGGCTGCCCTTGGTAAACACCGAAGCAAAGAAGGCATTGAGCAACTCTGCTTTTTCTGTGTTATTTGTAACCAGGGTGCCCATCCCGTCCGCCAGCGGACCCACGTTTTCCCTGATCTTCCTTTTGCTGTTAAT
Organism: Tinamus guttatus; assembly: GCF_059628265.1. Classification (NCBI taxonomy): domain Eukaryota; kingdom Metazoa; phylum Chordata; class Aves; order Tinamiformes; family Tinamidae; genus Tinamus; species Tinamus guttatus. Next base: position 227,573 of record NW_028289016.1, on the reverse strand, counting down.
ATATTTGAATAAGTTTTTCCTGTTATTTTTAACGTCCCTTGCCAGATTGCGTTCCAACCGCGCCTTAGCTTTCCTTGTCGCATCTCTGCATTCCCTGACTACGTTCCTGTATTTCTCCCATGGGACCTGTTCTTTTTTCCACATTCTGTATACCGCCACCTTCTGCTTGAGCATTGCCACAAGCTCCTTGCTCATCCACGCAGGTCGCCTGCCCCCTCTGCCTGACTTCTTACACACAGGGATGCACTGCTGCTGGGCGTGGAGGAAGTGCCGCTTGAAAACTAACCAGCTCTCTTGGGCCCCCCTACCTTCTAGGGCTGTAGCCCTTGGGATTCTTCCGAGGAGGTCCCTGAAGAGGCTAAAGTTGGCCCTCCTGAAGTCCATCGTTGCAAGGCTACTTACAGCCCTGCCACCTCCTCGTTGGGTCCTGAACTCCACCAACTCATGGTCACTGCAGCCAAGGCTACCCCCCACCTTAACATCTCCTACCAGTCCCTCCCTATTTGATAGCATGAGGTCCAGTAGCCCACCTCTCCTTGTTGGCTCCTCCACAACCTGCATCAAAAAGTTATCGTCGACGCTCTGCAGGAACCTCCAGGACTGTTTGTGCCTGGCTGTGTTGTCCTTCCTGTTGATGTCGGTGTAGTTGAAGTCCCCCATGAGAACCAGGGCCTGTGACCGTGAGGCAATATCCAGCTGCCTATAGAAGGCCTCATCAAACTCCTCGTCCTGGTCAGGTGGCCGGTAGCAGACACCCACCACAGTGTCTCCCACATTAGCCTGCCCTCTAACCCTTACCCACAAGCTCTCAACTCGCTCATCCTCCACTCCCAGGTTGAGCTCCATGCATTCCAGTTGCTCTCTCACATAAAGAGCTACTCCACCACCTCGCCTTCCCAGGCTGTCCTTCCTAAAGAGCACATAGCCTTCCATGGCAGCGCTCCAGTCGTGTGAGCTATCCCACCACGTCTCTGTGATTCCAATGAGATCATGATGCTGGGACCGCACACAGATCTCCAGTTCGTCCTGCTTATTCCCCATGCTTCACGCAATGGTGTACAGGCATTTCAGGGAAGTAACCGAGCCTGCAGGTTTCCCAGTGTGAAAATGTTGCAGTTTGAAAGCCATAGTGGTAGTGGTGGTGGGGGGGGAAGGAGAAAACAGTATCAAAACAGTATCAGATTCACAAACAGTCTGTGGACTGTAGGTCCGATCGCCTTCCTAGGAGCGAATCGAGTTCCCAAATAGTGTGATCAACTATAAGCTCGACTCTGGCAGTATCGGATTCACGAACAGTCTGTCAACTGTAGGTCCGATCGCCTCCCCCCAAACAAGTAGTCGAGTTCACAAACAGTATGATTTATTCAAATGCAACATTTACAAAGCAGGTTTCGGATGTCAGTACAGGAAATTCTCTACTAGAGTGTGGGGTTTTTAGCTAGCTCTGTTGTACAAATGTGCAATCATCACTCACCCCAGAAGGTGGGAGAGGGCTCTCAGTCTCGAGTCTCCTCAGGCGGCGTCCTGACACAAGGGGAGAAAAGGGGGATCAGCGCATCAACTGATCCAGAATTTATGATGGATTCTTCCCTCTCACTTCTTAGTCTCCTCAGGCAGCGTCCCGACCTGAGGGCAGGGAAGGGGGGATCACCCTGTCGACTGACCCAGGAGTTACGATGGATTCTTCCCCCCAGACTTTTCATCCTTAGTTCACCTTTTATACTTTTCTTTACATTCAGGTGGAGCTTGAGTGACTAGACTCATACTTAATATTGTTATTGATTGGTGAAAAAGTTTCTCGCTTTCATTTAAAGGTACAGTCAACCGAAAATCTAGAGTGCATGCTCAGTGAGGGGTGGTCGTACCTCGGAGGCGGGTAACTTTTGGGATGGAGGTATGGTTTTCACATTATAATGAGCAAAGTTCAAGCAAAGTTCATCTGAAAGGAGTGATTTGCCACCTTTGCTGGCTCAGCACCGGACATGTTATCGTATATCTCCCGTTAGACAGCCACTGTGTGGCTTATCAGCAGCCCAGCACAGGGAGTGCAACAGAGTTTGGCCGCGGTGTCTTCACCCCGCTCCATCCTCCGTTTGTCTTTTCCTGTCCTTAGAGGAGAACTCCCCTCAGGGCCTTCAATGCCCCCGAGTCACTCGGAGCACTTAGAGGAGAAAGGAAAGGAGCTGAAAACAGCACAGATAAAGGAGACAGACGATAAAATGCCAGAAAAGCAGGAAACCACCTGTGGAGACAGAAAGCAGGCAGAGCAAAGGCCTGATTTTTATCTTTGATAAGAGGACATGCATTATTTCTGCATGTTTTGAACTCATGTGCTGTGACCACAAGCATATGTTTACAAAATTCAGGGTGTTGTGTGCCCACACTTTGGAGAGCAAAGTTGAAAGGAATAAAAGAGAAATGTAGCAAGGAAGTTGTAAAAAGGTAATTTATTCACACTTGTGCATTTACTACTTTCCTTTATTGACCAGAAGATGCACTTAAAACTGTTTGCCTTTTTCTCTTCCAGAATTCAGTAGAAAGATTGATCACAACGCATTACTCTAAGCAGTGGTAGGGACTCACAGAAAGACTTTTAAAAATGTGCTGTCAGAAGCTTTTATTATAAGAATGTCAGCAGTAAAAGCTGTAAGAGGTACAAAACAGGCTGTTAACATCCTTATGATTAATTATAGATGTTTTATTGTGTGAGAAAACAACTCAGTCTACTGAAGATGTCAGAACATCAAAGGCTTGTATGTTTGTACTTTTCTCCTGATTCCAGCTTCTTTGACAGGAATGATCTACTTACATAGCTCTTACAGTGAGAAATTTTACAGGCTATGTATTTCAGCCAGCAGTCTTTCCTAATTCCAGTGAGGGGCTGTGGAAGTGCTAGCTACACATTTAGGTTTCCATAGACTAGTCCTCTTGCATCTTTATATTCATTTAGCAACAACATATATTTTGAGAGCTGTAGTAGTTTTATTAACAGAAATTAATACTCTCACTCTTTTTTAAGGATCTACAAGCTATCCAGACGCACAAAATGGAGACAGTTTTGCGTTTCTCTTCTCTGAGGATACTTGTTTGCTGTAAAATATGAAATAGAGTTCACACTCAGCCTGAGCTGTCAGTGCTTAAATCAAGTGCCTCAAAAGCAAACAGGGTAAAATAACGCTGTGTGACCAGTAATAGAAATGACATGTTGCTAAAATGTCACCATATGTTACTATTTTGTACACTTCAAAAAGCAGTATTCTAGCTTTTAGAGGATGAAAAATTGAGACATTTGTTTCACTTTCAAAATGTCATTTTTCAATTCCCCATCCATTAGAAAAAAATGAACATTTTAAATTAGTTCAGAAAGGCATTGTGTTTGTCTTTTAGTGAACAGTACTTCATCAGAGAAAAAAATAGAAAATATTCCGACAACTGAAAACTGTCAATGCGATGAACCAAACAGCCTGACATATATTTCTATCTCTAACTTTTATGATCTGAGATAAGATGTCTCTGCACTCTCTGCATTTACGACCACTGACTTCTGGAGTGCTCATTCTCTGTCAAGTTCTAAGCAATGATGGATATTACCAAAACACAACAAAACAAAACTGCAAAGCTCTTACAGTTTCAGACAAATGGGCTAAATGTCTCTTATTCTGTCTGATACTGTAGATTAAGATTACTCTTTTAGAGAGCCACCCTTGGGACCATGAGGGACCCTTGACCTCAAGTCAACGATGGATCTCTGACAAACATGAGCCAGTGCCTCATCTTGAAAAAGAAGTAAGGTGAAGGGTTCATCCGGAGTCACCACAGATGAGCTGATGGACTGGTAAGAAGTGAAGAAGTCCTGATAATTATTTATCAGTCTTTCTTGTGATTAGGTAAAACCAGTAACTTTTAGTCCCCTTACAAGTAATTTTGAGGAAGACAGGTTTTATAGATACACAAGAAAATAACTAGAAAGCACACAAAACAGGATTAAAAGATGTTGTGACATACCAAAATATAGGTAAACCCCCTGTGAGGGCTTGTTGTTGACTGCTTGGTGCCCACTGGAAGACTTTGAGCCATATTTCTATCAATCAGCCATAGCAACCCTTTAGCATGTCAAACCAGTGGGTCTTCCCCAGGTGCTGAACTCCTTGCAGTTTTATGACTTAATCAGATATAGAGAATAAGACTACTGTGCACGGCATGAAATCCTTCCTATACAGTATGATACCATCACTCCTGATGTATGTATTAGATCATTTGGTCCTTCAGTGTCAAATGTACTGCTGTGGACTTTCCTGAAGGGAATTGAGGCATATGGCTACACAACCACAATTAGATCTATATCTGAAAGGCCCATATGACTGAAGATTTTCAAATATATGTTTACATTCACATGCCTAAATTCATTTGTGGCACTTAAATAAGTAGCCTTATTTTCAGAAGTGAATTCATTTGATCTTTTTAGTGTTCACAGTCAGTAGCTGCATATCTTATAGAAATGTTTTTGTTTTAAATGACCATGTTACAAAACTCTCTATAGATTAATTTTCAAGTTTTTTTTTTTTCTCATTATTAAAGAGCTAGATGGGATTATGCATAATATGAAAATCTGTGACAACCTTTGGTTAGATTTAAGCCTATAATTCCACTTTGGTTCACATGCTTTAAAACATGTTAATAAGGGCTCGTCTGCTCAGTTTCAGTCCTCGTTCAGGCATGTACAACTAGACCCTCAATTGTGTTTGTCCTAGAGACAGCATGTGCAAGGTTATATTATTTACAGCTTTTCCTTCAGGCCAAGTACCATTAAAACAGAGGTACGGACAAAATTAGCTAATTCACTCTTAATAACTTCCATTCTGTATACTTGCCTGCACAAAATGTATCCATTAAAATGCAACTTATATCAGTTAACTGAAAACAGCGAAGTTTTTAAAAAACAGAGAGCAAAATGGGGAGACTTTATACTTGTTGCACAGAAAGGAAATAAATAATCCTTCTGCCTTCCGGAGCTTCCCTCACAGTGTCCTCCTGGGCAAGCTCCGGAAGTGTGGGATAGATGAGTGGACAGTGAGGTGGATTAGGAACTGGCTGGATGGCAGAGCCCAGAGGGTGGTGATCAGCGGTGCAGAGTCTAGTTGGAGGCCTGTAGCTAGCGGGGTCCCCCAGGGGTCAGTCCTTGGTCCAGTCCTGTTCAATTTATTCATCAGTGACCTGGATGAAGGCACAGAGTGTTCCCTCAGCAAGTTTGCTGATGATACGAAACTGGGAGGAGTAGCTGATACCCCAGAGGGCTGCGCTGCCATCCAGAGGGACCTGGACAGACTGGACAACTGGGCGGTGAAAAACCTCATGCAATTCAACAAGGCCAAGTGCAAGGTCCTGCACCTGGGGAGGAATAACCCCAGACACCAGTACAGGCTGGGGACTGACCTTCTGGAGAGCAGCTCTGCAGAGAAGGACCTGGGTGTCATGGTGGATGACAAGTTGACCATGAGGCAGCAGTGTGCCCTCGTGGCCAAGAAGGCCAATGGGATCCTGGGGTGCATCAAGAAGAGCGTCTCCAGCAGGACGAGGGAGGTGATCCTGCCCCTCTACTCAGCCCTGGTGAGGCCGCATCTGGAGTATTGTGTCCAGTTCTGGGCTCCACAGTACAAGAGGGATGTGGAGCTGCTGGAGAGAGTCCAGCGCAGGGCCACAAGGATGATCAGGGGCCTGGAACATCTGCCCTATGAGGAGAGACTGAGGGAGCTGGTCCTGTTCAGCCTGGAGAAGAGAAGGCTGAGAGGGGATCTGATCAGTGTCTATAAGTACCTCAAGGGAGGCAGTGAGGAGGATGGGGCTGGCCTCTTTTCAGTGGTGGCCACTGACAGAACTAGAGGAAAGGGCCAGAAACTGAAGCACCAAAAGTTCCACATGAACTTAAGGAAAAATTTCTTAACAGTGAGGGTGACAGAGTACTGGAACAGGCTGCCCAGAGAGGTTGCGGAGTCTCCTTCTCTGGAGATCTTCAAAACCCGCTTGGACGCAGTCCTGTCTCTAGGTGACCCTGCGTGTGCAGGGGGGTTGGACTAGATGACCTCTAGAGGTCCCTTCCAACCTTAGGCATCCTATGAATTCTATGAATTCCTTGAGAGAGAGTCAGAGGTTCAGTAGCTTTATGTGGGATGGCTGCCACTCTTTGTTTTATTGTGGTATTTGAAGGTTCTAGCTGAGATGAGGGTCTGACTGTGATGCCCAGAAATAGTGAGGCAATCTCTGCCCCAAAGCATTTACTGTCTGAGACTGCAAGGGCACAAGGGCCGTGATGGTCTGGATTGCCCTGCTGAATACGTGGGTCCCAGCACAATTCCTGGATGCCCTAAGCTGTCAGTCTACTTAGCAGGACTTTGAGGTCTTGGTGGCCTATATCTTAGTGCCCATTCTAACATTTCAGGTCTGTGCTTTAAGATTTCTAAGATTTTGATCAAGAAAATGCTTCAGTTCACTGCTTTCTCTCTCCAGATAAGTAATAGCTGACTCATATATAAGATCTGTAATTACTCTTTCTTTATATGGATTAAGAAATGCATAACTCTGTATCAAACTGCAATTCCTTACACAGCTTCACAAATTTAGATTCGGTCCTCTGACATCAGGGTCTCCATTGAGTAAAGAATCACTGAGTCACTCACCAGATTTCTTGAATACAGTTTGTCTCTTAAAAGGTGCGATCTCTCAGATCTTCCTCTGAGAAATTACCTTTTTGATGACCTCAAGTCTTCAGATGACTTAAGTTCATCAGCTGTTTTATTGTTCAGTTACTTCTCCAGAGAAGTTGATATTTAAACTTGTTTTGTCTGTAGACATTTCTTTAAAGGAGGCCATTTCCACATGAAGAAAGATCTCATAACTCCTCATTTTGCACCTATCTACTCAGTTCATATTCTAGGTCCTCTTCATGGGACACTGACGCCTCTGTACCATGAACCAAGAGAGGCCTTTACCATTTCCTCATCAGAATAAAATTCATCATCTCACAGTCCGGCTCACAAGAGGATGCCTTGCAAGAAATAATCTAGCCCTTTTACCTTGGAGCTCTCTATTGCACATTATCATCCCACAGAAATTATACTGGAAACCCAAACTCCACCTTTACTGTAACTAAAAATACATCTTTCAAAAATAAAGGCTAAAAAGGTGCATGTTTAAGTATCTGCTCAAAACCAGAAAATGACTGAGTTCTGATACAGCCCTGACGAGAGCTCAATCTCTAGGAAAACTTTCTGGGACAATTTCTGTGACAGCTTGATACAAAGATGCATAGTCTATGCAGCCCATTTTTAAGCCTAGGGCTATGTTATTGAGAATAAAAATGTTTTTATGTAGTAACATTTCCTTTAAAATTCCAAATCTGTGATTACATTTTGTTTTCTCTCTTTCTTTGTTTAGGTCAATGTTTCAAATTTTAAGAATGTCCAAAGAATATTAAAAACCATTTTTTTTTCTGTTGAAAATGACAGCGAATAACCAAATTCCATTTCCTCCAAAAGGCCAAAAGGCTGCATAATAGATACAGATTTTGGCCTATCAGAAATTATTCATGTATCTCTCATACACAGCATTTTTTTTTCTGATGAGCCATAGAAATATCTTTATACAACAATCATGACATATTAAAATCCTTTCAAATTGTTTTATTTCCATTTCTCAAAGCAATGTTGAAACCATTCCTAATGAAAAATGCTAGGAACATGAAGACACAGAGAAAAGAGAAAGCAACTATTCAGTTGTAATTTCAAAAGTTCTCATTAACCAAAAATATCCAAGTATTTCTGAAACCAAGCTTGATTACTAATGCTGAAGGCAAGAGGTTCTTCTGCTGAAATTCAGTCTACTAAAAATCTTTCTATGATTCACCCTGGGAAGGAATCACAATTTCTCAAAGTTCACAGGAACAGGGCACGTGTATACAGGAATTAAATCTTTACTGAATATTTACCAAAGAAAACCACCACCAGTGGAGATGCTTCTGGAATTTTATTGCGTTTAAGTAGTAATATTAGAACCTAAAATTCTCCCAAAATGTGAGATAATGCTCCTGAAGATCTAGTCCTCTAAGTACAAAGGAGAAGAGATGCACACCGATCAAAGCTTCTTCTTAAGTAAAGAATGATTATTCATAGGTGATGCTTTGATTATCATCTGCGTTATATATCTCAGAGTGGACTTTATTTTCTTTGTTTTCAGATGTTCAGAGGAATCAAATATAGATAGGACCTTTACTAGAGGGACAAACATAAGAGATAGAAGTGGACAATATTTGTTCCTCATATTAAAAAAAGAACAAATACAAAATACATAAATATTCAAAGACATAATTTGTTTCGTAAGAACAGTCAAATTATACACCATTCAGACAGGCTATTGCTACGTAAAATGCTAACTAATACTGAGCATCAAGAATCATTGTCTGAAACATATTGTCTCAGTCCATGATCACAGAAGATACTAAATTAAATATAATTATTACTGTATAGCAATTATCCAAGCAAAATCCAAATAACTGTCAGACGATACCAAAAACTGAGGCATAATAATAGAACAATAGCATGGTGCTTAAGCATGTCATTGCTCAAAGTAGTAACTTTTGAATAGTTAAATCCTAATAATTGAGCAATGAGACATCATAAAGAACTGTGGCATTTCTCGTATTCTTAAAAAGGAACATCCATAGCAATGATAGCAGTTACTTTTCTAAAGGGTTTGTGAAAGGTAGCTCAAACACAAGTACATTATCAAGAAGGTGGTTTGCTAGAAAGCAGCTTGTACCCACCGGTAGTTTTTAGAGACTTCCAAAGAGAAAGAGATTGAAGAACATTGCTCCAGCTAATTTCCCACTCTGCAATTAGCATTTTTCTTACTTCAGCCATCCTCTGTTTCCACGGTGTTTCCTGCTTCCTGTCACAATTTAAAATGTAGTGTTGCACTGGAGTCCTTTTAAGGCTGAGAACTTCTTACAATCTGACATAGAAAAAATATCGTCAGAATTAAAACAATACTGATTCCATTCTATGTCAAAGGAAAGCACAGAACAGAGACTGGCCTCACATAAATTCATAAAAAATACTGAAGTGAAAACCTATCAGTACAGCCCATCACACTAACAAACTGATGTTAGAACATACAAACTTAACTTCAAGTTCTGATTTTTAACATAGATCCCAAGAGCCATTTGGGTTCATACAGAGGACCCCAAAATGACTTATACTGAGGATCAGATGGAAAGGGATTTTCACAGTTAGATGCGTAGTGCCATCAGGCCCTTGAAGACTTCCATAGCTCTGCTCCATGTAACTACAAACCAAGTCAGTTAAAAATACAAGAGAAAGCATGATTTCTTTTCCCCCACAGAAAGGCTAAGGAGAATCTATACTTTCTCACTGGGACTGGTTGTAGAGATTGAGCAAAGCTTACCACTGTAAGCAAGACAAGACTGCTTAGCATCTTGTAAAATTTGGCCCTCAGACTCAGCTTTCTACAAATACTCCTGCTCCACTTATTAATCCTGACATAGAGCCATGGCCATACTTTTGGTGGATATATTTTCTGTTTAACCCTGCTAATGACCCTACTAGTATGAGATTGCCACAAGCGTCTCATAATTATAAGCATCCTCCTTTCAACAGTCATATGAAGGAAGGAATAGTGGGCTATGTGCTGCTGTATATGTACAGAGCCTCCTTTTTATAGGTCATGGAAGAGGTTCTTGGACTCCAGGTAAGATACTTGACGTTTTGTTTGGGTGGTAATTATGTACTAGCTGAAGAAAATACCACACACTGGTGCTTTCCATGGGAATCTGGACTGCATCAACTTTTTGGCCATGGCCTCACACTATTTTTGGAAGCTTTATTTAAAAGAATCCAGGAAGTCAGTTTCATTTTAGTAATGGCTTCTATTAATGAACTACAAGTGATTTCAGTTTGTTTAACTATCTTGCATGTGAACACCAAATGGGAAAGATTTTCAGAGTGCGTCCAGGTTGCAACAAGCTTAGCTAGCAGAGTTAGCTTTCAACAGGCCATCTTTCAGTCTCTGTGTAATTAAGGCCTTTCTCCTTTAAAACTCACCGTAGTGAGATGTTTATGTCAGATCTTTTTATCAGGGAGCTTCTGTCCTCTTTTCTTGCACATATGTGCAGACTAATGCATAAAGCTGAGAAGTAGCACTGCAGATATCCAAAACTGCGATCATAGCTACGTTACCTTGGGTATTTATTTCAGGATTAGGCAAGCAACTTCTTTCTCTGCCACGTGTTTTTCCTCATTTGTTGAGTAGAGTCAGTTTAGTCTATTCATATCCTTTCATACTCTGGGAAAGACTGCCCTGTAATTTACAGAGCTGTGTTTAGTTTTGCCTGAGAGTTTGTTTGCCCTTACAGCATTAAAATAGCTTGCTTGAGGTTATGTTTCCTTCTAGGAGGGTTTCTTCTAAACCTTTAATTGGAATTAAAAGCAGACCAAGAATTATCTTGCACTTCACTGTGTTTATTTCAAGGTATTCTTACTATTCCTAATACTGGTATTTTAAAACTACCACCAAATTCCTCTGAAAGAACACTCAAATCCTGTACAAAACAGAAATATGCTGAATACTTACTATCACAGGAAATAATGCAACCAAATACGAGTCAATTATCTAGCCATAAAAATAATAATAATAACCACTAGTATTAAATCCGCCCCCCCTTTTCTTCCTCATTAAAGGATAACCCAGTAGGATGATCCTGGGAAAAAAAAGTGTCCCCGCTATATATATACACAGGAGAAAAATAAACAACACATTTTTATTAGAAGGAGTAAGACCAGAATATGTTCTAGTGAATTCCTTGAGGTTTCGATGCAGTAAGTTTTAGGATTTTATGTTATGGTAGTCTACTCTAAAATGAAGTATGTTTTGTTTATTCTACTGATGGACATAACATTGTTTTCCTTTTCCCACAAGTACGAACTATTTTGTAGCTATAACATTTTTAGAGCTGTGTGGAGGATTTAACTATAATACCGTGCCCCTAGAAGAAGTTCTTCTGACTACTTGTGAATAGAAATAAAACTGAAGGATTAAAAAAAGTTTTTGTCTCTTGCATTTTCATAGCCTTGAGCCAAATATGTTGCTTAGGTGCATTAAGAAATCTAGGTAAGTAATAGGTAACAGGCAAGGTAACAGGAAAGCCTATCAGAGCAAACTAGCAGCTAGATATGCAAGCGACACTCTGCTGTTCTAGTAACTAATTTCAGAGAATGAATAAGGTTAGTATGCTTACTGCTCCAGGGTCAGTCCAGGCTCCTCCCGAGGTGTACATAGTCACCCAAAATGAAGCTCATAAAGGTCAGCCTGCTGTGGTGGTTTGCTCTTTGGTGGGAAAGAGTTGAGGAACATTGCTTTTAGCTTCAGTTGCCTGCCCGGAAATACTGTCTTGCATCTGAATGTTATCTAAATTAGTCAATTTGTTTCACCTTTTCTTTCTTTCTTCCTGTCTGTCTGTGTGCCTTTCTGGCTGGTGGCTCCCTCTGACCTGCACTGTTTTGTAAAACTAATAAAACTTCCTTTTGACATGGGACATCTCTACTGAGTAAGGTGCCTATCAAGGCCCAAGTGTACCCATAAGCAAATTCTGTACTTAAAATTGACACTGAACCAGTATTAGAGGTCAGTGGGAGCCATCTCATGTCAGCATGCATAGATTATATAGCATGCCATCCACTAAGATGCACATATGGTAATATGGAATATGAAGGGTGCACTTAGCATTACTGACCTGTTTGTGAGAGAAACTGTTATTACCAAATACAGGAAAATATAGTCTGTGCAATATTGACTCAGTAACCCAATGGTTAAGTTCTCACCAAGACCCTAGATGAAAGTAATGTGCGAAGATGCGCGTACTATTGATTGGAGCCAAAAGCTGCAACCTCTTTAAAGGACTGCATGCCACCACAAGCTGTGTGGCATGAGTACAGGTATCTGTCACATCAGTACAATGTGACAAGTAAAACTGTGTCCTCTCAAATATTTTAACACACTAGAACAGCTTAACCTTGAAAATCTGAATGCTTTCAAGTCTGCAACACTTACTTGTTCTCTGTCATTGGATACCCGTGGGACACAATTCAACATATAGGTAGATATGTTTTCCTCGGTGCATTTCTGTTATGAATCCATTTCAATATAATGACTTCCAGAACAGTGAATATTTATAGCACTCTCTGTGAAGATGTTGCTTGATGCTTACACACATTCTTTGACAATCGCCATATTTTCTGTACTCCCCATGTAGTGAGCCAAATTTTGAAGTAGGTCATGTTCTCCAATACTCAGCCCTCAAAAATAAATGCAAAACACTTGGAAAAAAGTGCTCACTCAACAGCTAACCACTTGGATGGTGGAACTGATGGCCAGATTAAAAAAAAAACTGACACATATTGAAATATGATTCTTTTCTCCATGTTTATTATGCAGAAGAATTCTAAAAGTAAAGTCAGAGTTTCAAAATACATTTTTAGACCTTGATATTCCTAATTGAACCATGTCTATTTTTGTTCCAGTTAATCTGAATTCTTTTTACCACAAGTTTTTGAGCACTTATGAACATACGAGAGCAAATTCTAACATGTATTTGGTAACTGATCTCATCTGGAAATACATTTTTTTTGTGTTTTTTAAGTTCTTGCAAATATTTTAACCTATATAATTTTGCCTCAATCTACATTTTTTGAGCCACTTCATTGATGATGAAGATTTAGCACCATCATCTTATTATAGTTAGTATTATTTCAGAAATTCATAAAGTAAGAAACTTTAATTATTGATTTTAAAACAAAGGAAAACAAATCAGTTAATCCGTAATTATCCTCAGGCATGGGAATACTGTAGACCTAAGTGTTGCTGATGAAATGAAAACTTACTGGCTTCTTATTTCAATTTGAAAATTGCCTGAAGCTGCAATGTGAGTATTGCTTCCCATCCATGTGATTCCATCTCTTTACTGACAATTATTCTTAGCTGCTCTTGGGCTTCAGAGGTTCCTTTTTTTCCTATATTTGGTAGCAGAATACAAATTCAGATCTGCATAATCTCTCATGACTACTAATCCATACTTGGAAAAAGTAATTCATTTTTAGACCTTTCTAAGTGCTTAAAAATGACTTTTGAAATTTGAAAAGTAGATTTATAGTGTGCAAAACTGGTCTTCCAGTGAGCTTGTTATGGTTCATACAATACCTTGATTTGAAAATGTAACTGAAAAAGCGAGTAACATTAAAATTATAGACAGCAGTGCCCAGCGGTAGTGCCCGGCTCCCGGCCACCATGGGCACAGCGGGCCAAGGAAGCCACCACCTGGCTCCTGCCAGGTGACATCTGCCAGGGTCGCTACCTGGGGGCCTTTTTTCTAAGGATTGCTCCTTCAGTCAGCCAAGCAATCCTTCACGAGTGTGGTTATGTCTAGGAAAGGAGCAGCCCTGTGGCTACGGCTATGCTGGAGCAGGCCCAAGAGCAGCAACCATGGTGAGACGTTTCTGTCTAGCCGCAGAGCTGCTTTCCGGCCCTGGGCATACACCACAACTGTGAGGTATTAGGGACTGTCATATGGCAGCAGTGTCCCACCGGACACTTCTCATCTGTTAGACCTCATTAGGTGCTTCCGAGAAGGGTTAGTACAAAGTTCTTTTTCTTAACTCCAGGATTAGGCAGGATAGTGCCTTGAAATGTGAAGGTTTCTCTGCTATCCACTGTGAATTTCAAGTGTAATTATAAGTTTGCAGGATCAGCACAAAAGCTAATCCACTCGGAGTCTTCTTGAGCAACTGGTCTCCTTTGATCTTGAGGCAGTAAACCTCACAGATTAAAGACATGTTGCAAGACTGTTGCTCTTTGGCTTCATTGGTTCTCTGTTTCTCAGAGGAGACACCAAGAGGAGCAGCCAGCTCTTGTGGTGCAGCTGCTACCTGGGTGACCATGGCCCAGCTGTGCTGGTGACCTGGGGTCACTGATCATCTTAAGAACCAGCCTGAGCTGGGCTAAATGTGACCACTGATGTGGGAGATTTTCTGTTTGCTAGCACTTTGTGCTCATTTTGCGCTGGAGCAAATAAGATGAACTGTCCAGAGGGAACCAGAAATCTGTCACATTTTAAAGCTCGCACGTCATACATCTTTGCAAGAATTCTGCTTTGTCTACATGAAGAAAGCAATGTCATACTGTGGCAGCCCCAAGTTACTACAGCTGGGCCTATAAAGTGTAAGCAAAATTACTAACCCCCATGAAGAGTAACTAGCCAAAAAATAAAATAATTATAATAATAAAAAATCTCTGGGCCAGGTCATTCCTTGAACATCCGAAAACTCCCCAAAAACCCAAACTTGTACAAAGGGTGATCTGTTCAGTACCCAGTAGATCTAATACTTCATTCTGAAAAGGTTTACAGGACATCTTAGAACTACTCAAAAGCAATTTCAAGAGTCTGTTTTAACCATAGGTTTGATAAAGGGTTCAACTTCATTGGTTAAAGTGAGGGGTGTCTCTGAGATATATTCAAGCACTTGGCAGCATGAGATGTCCATAGCAGGTGCTGGGTTTGCTATAAATGGACAGTTTATAAACAGAGCTGACAACTGGGAAAATAGAGCAGTGGGAATGCTAGCATTCCTGAGCCCATAGCTGCTCTCCTATCAGATGGCAGATGGTCCCCAGCGCAGTTAGGTTTAGCTACTGTGCTGAAAGGGAGCCAGTTGGCTCACATGTGCGAGTGTTACCTTGATGCATGTGGGAGCTACTGCTAGGCATCTGCAATAGGCAGTGAAAATTTGTTTTTACTTCTGTTTTTCTTTAGGCAACAGTATATATTAGTTAATTCCTGCATTAATTGTTCTTTGCTGGTTGCATTTTCTAGAAGGAAAAACCCCAAAACAGTTTTACTCAGACTTGCTTGTAAATGTTATATAGGGTTTTGTCATTATCTGTGTAAGCAATTTGGCTAGACATACATTTACACGTCACACATTTTTGGAACAAATTGTTTTTATCTAACAATCCTTAAATTAGACCAAAGTCTTCAGAGATTTAAAAATACAGAGCATCCTTCAAAGAAGCAGGACTTGTAGGGCCTATTTTAGCAGATCTAGCTGTGAGACACTGCAAAGCAGCCAGCTGAGAGCCAGGGGCCCAGCCTGTCCTCCCGCTCCTTTCACGCTTCATGGCTGAGATGATCCTTATATTCATTTTGCTTTCTGAGGCCAGTGACTCCAGCAGGAACACAAGCCTCCCACCACTCTTTCCATAGGTTCTGATTTGTTTTCTTTTATCAGAATCAAACCAAGGAGCAGAAGAGAAATGGAAAAATAATGCTGACTCCTTGCCTTTCCCTCTTGCTTTGAGCTGAGAGATCATCTGGCCTGAGGAAGAGCAGAGCTCTGGGGTTTTAGCTGTTTTCCTTAAAGCATAGGTAGTAATGCATATACTCTCACTTCTCATGATGTGCTGTGAACTCACTGCTCCTGTACTTCAGTAAGAGTAGCGAGTCTGCAGAATTTACCTTTTTAATTTTTTTTTTTTAAACTCCGACATGGTTGCTTAACACTATATCAATGGCATTTTTGCAGATATGTTCTTTTTTCTAGTGCTTTCTTTCTTTCTTTCTTTCTTTCTTTCTTTGTCCAGAAATGAGAGTCTAAAACCTTCCTCTGTGATTTCTACCTGTTTTAATACAGTAATTCACTTCCTTGTCAAAGCTCCTGGTTAGAGAATCAGGGATACAGGTTCACATCCTTGTTCTATCATCTGATTCATACTGGGAATTGGTTGAGGAGATTTAGTTGCTCTGTTGAAGTTGAGTCATACTCTACAAGTAATTAAATATTCATTGGGATATAAAGTGAAGTTTCTCCTAGGCAGCAAATCAGTAAATCACTCACAGCAGGAGGGTTTTCACTTTCCAGGTGGAGTGAAGCTCTGAATATCAGAGTATCCATAATATCTGTAATTCTGCAGCAGAGGCTTGTGCGTGTGCTCACTCTTTCTGTTTGTCCATAAACTCATTCAGGAAGCCAAAAAGCATCAGCAAACTGATACAGCTGATATTTTGATTTGCTGCTATTCTTGATTTTAGCAAAGTCACATTTTCAGAGAATAACTGTTTCAAATAGAAGACTCCTGAGCAGTTGTAGTTGTGCTAGCCAGGATACTGATGAGCTCTGACAGACGCTAATTCAGAAGAGTGATGGAAGGTTTTAATGATGGAAATTTGGATGGTTAGTACTCATGGTATTGCGCTCTCTCTAGCTCTGCTATTTATAGTCCTAAACCAGTAAGGCCTTTAAACATGGCAATAGCCCTGTGATTTAATAGTATCATTTATTGCTGTCATTTCTGAAGACCCTTAAGTATTCTGCAGGATCAAAGCTGTGGAGAACAGACCGTGAAGATTTTATCTGCAAGTTATATATGCAAGGATGTGAACCCTGTGAAGTGCAGATACAGTTGACCTCCTAATTTACCATGGATTTTGTGCTGTGTATCGGATTATGGATTGAATACTCACAGTGTTGCCTAACACACTGTAACAGTGACATTAAATATAGGCATAGTTTTAAACATATGAATAATATTTGCTAGCAGCAATTGCTGGTTTTGTATTTTTGTGAGTTGTTTTCAGCTTTGTGCTAGAGGCCACTGGAAATCATTTAAAGATCTGCTTAAAATCAACCCTATTCTGTAAAGTTCTTAACTATGTACTGAACTTTAAATATATGTCTGCTAGTTTTTCCCAAGCAGGGTAATTTCCACAACTGATCAAATTCCACTTAGGAAGGCGAATGATTATGATAAATTTTTCCTTCAGCCTATGCAGTTCAGATCTGTGAACTTTCATTGACTTTTTGGTGGTCTCATGCTTCCAGTGTTTCAATGTCCTTGGAATTTTAAGAATGCCTAAAACAGGTTACATTCAACCATGGGTATTCTGTATTAGATCTCTCATGTTATCAGAGGAAGAATATTTTTATATTAAAAATATATAGATACATATTTATATATTTCCATATGTATTATATATTCATATTTTAATATAAAACCAAAAATATATAATATACCTCTCTGGGTCATTTACAAGGGACTATTTCTCAAAATTGAAAATGATGTAAGTCAAATCAATCGGAAAGAAAAACAGAAATAGGAACTGAGGATTACTTAAGAACATATGTAGCTTAAAAGCTAAAATCACAACTGCTTTTTTTTTTTGAGATGTATGGTGAGTGCTTAGTAGAAGTCTTAATTTGCTTTTATGATATTTTTATTAAAGCATTAATAGTACATCAATGCATGAAATCGATTCAATATTCTACTTAATATGTCTCAGAAGTAATTCTGTGTGAAAATTGATCCACTGTGGACTACAACATTTAATAATTTGATCAATAGCTTGGGAAAAAGAATTGTTTTATCATTGCAAATTCTATTTGCAATGACAGAAGATAAGGAAGTGAAAGACAGTGGGTTGCTGACACAGAGTGCTCTGGAGGGCTCTGCAGTGTTGGAGGTGGGCAAGCAACGAGCATTTCAGAAAAGCCACATATAAGACCATGCATCTGGACACAAATGCAAGCCAGGCTTACAGGACAGGAAAACCAGCACTTGAAAAGGGGCCCGGAAATTATGGCAGATAATCAGCTACACAGGAAATCTCAAATTAGAGCAAGCAGTTTTAATTGTTTTGCAGTCAAGGTCAAAGCCTGGGGGCAGAGCAAAATCAGCAACCTCCTTGCAGAGTGAGGCCTCCACGTCTTGCTCCAGCAAACCAGGAAGGTCACAGTTCCCTCTCCACTGTGCAGGGAGCATCCACTGTTCCCAGACTGGCTGTATGGGGCTGCAGAAGGTTGTGAGAGGAGGTGCCAAACTGTCATCCACCTCCATAAACCAGACAGCACTTCTGTCTGTATTTCACATTTTCTTGGAGTGTTAAGCCTTCTTTGAGGAGCTGTACTCCAAGAGTGGTACTGAAGAGATGAAGGTAGCTCAGAGAATAGCCCTGAGAGCGTGCCGTGCTGGGAGACGCTCCAGAAATCCCTCCTATCTGGTTTACTAAAGAGGCTGCTTCCCTCTTGCTGCCTCTCTGAAGAGGCTTTAACCCTCTTTCAGGAAGTGCTGCTCCACTTCAGCACTATTCCAGAGTGTTTTCTTGCTTTCCTAGGTCTTTTCTGCACTGCAGACTTTCTTCCCCGGACTGCTGCCCTGCTCTTCCAGCCAGGTGAGACTCCCCTCCAGCTCAGGTCCTTCAGCTTCTGCCCTAGCTGTGGCACTCCTGCAGAGCTTTGGAGCTTACCCCAATGCTTTCCCTGCACTGGAATAGTGTCTGAGCTTTCCATGTCTTGTTTTTAACCTTTGTCTATTTAATTTTTCAGTGTTTTTAAGTTATGTAAGAAAAAATCTCTATAAAATCTTGCAAGTGAACCCACTTAGAATCATAGAATCATAGAATCCTTAAGGTTGGAAGGGACCTTTAGAGATCATCTAGTCCAACCCCCCTGCACACGCAGGGTCATCTAGAGCAGGTGGTACAGGGTGGTGTCCAAGCGGGTTTTGAAGATCTCCAGAGAAGGAGACTCCACAACCTCTCTGGGCAGCCTGTTCCAGTGCTCTGGCACCCTCACTGTTAAGAATTTTTTCCTTAAGTTCCTGTGGAACTTTTGGTGCTTCAGTTTGCGGCCATTACCTCTAGTTCTGTCGGTGGTCACCACTGAAAAGAGGCCGACCCCATCCTCTTCACTCCTTCCCTTCAGGTATTTATATACACTGATTAGATCCCCTCTCAGCCTTCTCCAGGCTGAACAAGGCCTTCTTTCTTAGGCAAGAAGCAGCTGTATGTGACAGTAATGGCAAATGACTCTGCCTTGAAGGAAACTCAGAAAGCTTAAAATGAGTATAACTAGGTCATAAATTAAATTCAGTTAAGAAAGTCTTTTTTTTTCAAGTGGAACTAGCATAAACCACCAATGGGAAAGAGAAGATATGTCAGTCAAGGGAACGATAGCACTTACATTGTCTTTTAGACTGATACCCAGAAAACTTTCTTCAGCAAGAGCAAATTGCCATATTCATTCATGTTTGGACCTTGAAAGAAATAATACATTGCTTGCTGCAGGTCGAAAATTATTCTGACCTGGAGCAACAAATCAATAGCTATCTCAGAGTAAATCCATAGTACCTAATTATTTGATTTTAAGATGCAACAGTCATTTGTCTTATCTTTGTAAGATTAAATTACTGGTTATATGTTATCTCACTAGGAACACCTTTTCCAGGCACGTGAAAAGCATGAGAGTGCTAGAGAAGAAAGACCTCATTAACCATATACACAATGCAAATTCAATGGGTTTGAGTAAGTCAGGGCTTGCAGCTTTGCTCCTTCTTTTAGTGGTTTAGTGAATGACTTCATGTCACCTTAAGTTTGATCTTGACAATCTCATTGATCAGTCAGTTGCTGTTATTAGCACCTTTCACTGGAAAAAAAAAAAAAAGAGGAAATACACATTCATGATTCTTGATGGCAATGCAGTTCACTTGAAGGAACAGGTTGTTGATGCCCAAAGTACTCGTAGATGTCATCCCATCACTGAACACGGGTGTTCCCATCTTCCTGGGGGCTGCGGGTGAGCGCAAGAGCTTGGGTACACAAGGGCTGCTCCAACCCCAACGTACTCATCTGTCTCTTCCATCACAGAAAGATAAGAAATAAAATCAAAAGAGTGTAGGAGTTCTCCAGGAAAACACTGGAATTGTCACACTTCAGACTCAGATATTCAAGCAGCTGAATGTCTCAGGCAACAGATATCTTCCTTCATCCATCCACTGCAAGAATATCAGTCTCTTCAGTATCTGGTCTTCTCCATCTGGACAACTGAGAAATCCACCCTTTCTCCAAGATCTTCCACAAGTATGTCTGATTCTAGGATATCTGTCTAAATATGTCTAACATGTCTAATTATTGAAGACAAGCATCAAATCTTTTACTGCAGCAATATACATGTAACCTCCTCCTTCTATGCCCATTATTTAGTCTGGCAGTTTTTGATTTAGGAGTATTTTTGACCAAGTTACTCCAAGGAAATTAAGACAACAAGCCCTAAATAACCTTTTCATTGTTTGTTTGTAATCCTCTCATGGGAATATGATTATTTCCCTGCAGGGAATGCTAATTCCCCAGCACATGCCAGGTCTCACGTGAGGCAGAGTGCTGGGCCAGGACCAGTAGTTGGGATCCTCTGTGTTCTCTCAGTAGTAACACTGAACCCAGACTTCCAGATATCTGCTGAAGGGACCTTTCTACTTCATTTTATGAATGGGCAGAACTTGTCGTGCTAAAGGACTCCTGTAAACCAAGTCCTGCTATCAGCATTCCTATGTCTATTGCTGTTTCATGGTGCTTTGCATGTGAGCAGCTGGACCAATGCATGACCAATGTCTCAAACATTGTTTGAGTGACACTCTAGCCCTAGGCTAGGAGGATTCGGGTACTCTGTGCAGAAGAAAAGCCCAAATAGCCCCAAGTGGACAACAGGAAGTCATGGGGGGCATGACTGCCAAGTCACTTGGCAGTCAGGATTGATTGAACATTCCTAATCCTTGTTGTCCCGTTGCAGGAGGAGTGGGTAGGACAACTCAGAGCATGCCTCTGTACAAGGTTTCCTGTCCTGAGAAGGAAGGAGGAATCCAAGTCATCCCTCTTCTCTTGTTTGCTGCCCTGACTTTAAGCAGGGGATGATGTGAGGAGTGCCAAATCCTGACCATTCTTAGGTTTGTCTTGGAAAGACCCTAGAAGAAGCTGAGATAAAGGCTGAGGTGGAATTTATTAAATAACAGTGTTGTAGTCCAAACTTTGTCAAGAAAGCATGCTGAATTTGTCTAGCTGCCTGTCTGGTGATAGATATCCTCAGTTATACATGAGGGCTGCTGTTTGTATGAGGCTCTTTAGAAATACCTATATATTTATGAGCAGACATTTCCTATTACAGGTCTGAACATGTCCAAGGAACATAATCACCTAGCAGTTGGAAACTTCTGTACAACATGTCAGAAACAAAGCTGGACATAGTTTCTTTTTGAACATCTTTTTCCCCCACTTCTCAACCCACAGTGGGTCTCTCTATGGGTTTTAGGAACTGCTGTGTTTACTTACAGGACTCTAGCTGTGTGCACTGAACTCTGTTTAAAATACCACCCCGCACATGCAAATGAGGCACAGCCCCAGGGGTCCTGGCAATGTGCCACTGAAGCCTCCGACTGTGCAGCTAATGTCCCAGTGTCCTAAACTGTGCTGCATCCTACGGGGCCACCAGTACTTGAAGGACAGCCTTTGTTTTAGAGTTTGGCCTTATGAATAGTGATTTATTCTGTGGCGACTTCACAGTTGTTCTCCAATGGGCTGACATGTGACAACATGATGTCTCCAGTCAGTCTGAGGCCTTCCAAACCTGCAGCCATGAAAATGGAATATTTATATCGTCTCATACATACAGCAGGCCAACATTTTCTAAGTTATCATCTCGGCTCTTTTTCCCACCCAGAAGTATTCTGTATGCACTGGCTCTTTCCAGAGGGGAGAGAAGTAGGAACTGACAGAGTTTGTTGGATGTCCTTTCGTGTCCTACATCCTGCCTCTGAGAGTGGCTAGCTATAAATACTTCAGAGAAGGAAGCAAGAAAACTTACATATGAATAATATGTCTACTAACCAACGACCCCCTGTATTTGTTAGTTGACGATTTATATTACAGAGCGAGAGAGTTTACCTTTCTTTATATTTTTTCCCTATCTATATAAGGAATACTAAATTCCTGCTAGCTCTTGACAACAAAAATATCCTCCAGCAGTGAATTTCACAGGATAATACTAAGGAAAAAGACAATTTCCCGTTCCTCCATTTATAATTGGTTGTGCTTCCATTTCTTAGGCACAACTTCCAATATAAGAAATGTCAACAGGCCCCTCTGATACTCCTTCCCAATCTAAGGAGCTATTTATATGCATTTCCAAATTCTTGCCTTTAATTTAACTGACTGTAATCATTCAGACACATCTCCTGTGCTTCAAACTCCCACTTCCCTTTTGAAGATTTCTTTGAAAAGATTTCTTTGAAAAGATTTCTTTTGCTTTCAATACACTGTCTCTCACTCCTCTCTGATTAATCTTTCTGATGAATTAGACATTCATTTAAATGCAGTTTTAGTGTAGCCATTACTATATCATGTATATTGCCCCACAATTATATTATCGAACATACAACTGCAAGTAAAGGTAATATCAGCCTACCTAAAAGGCTAAGTACTCTCTTCCATCATCATTTATTAAATGACTTTATTGGTCCCAAACTTCCTCTATTTCAAAATAGGAATTAATAAATAAAATTCATTTTAATAAGATTTTCACGTGCAGCTACAGAAATATCATCACAGAGATCTTTCAGCAAAATCTTCCCAGCATGTTCAGCAGCATAAAAATGTGCATGCTTCATTCCTGAAATTCACTACTGAAAACGATCTTACCCAGTGCCTTAGTTCACTGGAAGAAGAATAGGACACTTCTGTACAGATTGACAAGGCAGTTTCTGTGGAGAGAGGAAACACCCATCCTTCAAGTGATACTATTAACGCTCATTAAGCTTTGAGCAGTACAGTGGTGGTTATTATAAAGATGAAGACAATGCTTTAGCTCCTCCTCCTTGATCTTTCTGGCCAATGTGTTATGGACCATTTTAAAAGGGAGCTGTTTTTACATCTAAACTACCTCTGCAGCACAAGCAGAAAGCATATAACAGACTCAATGCTTGTCCAAATCACGTGTTGTGTTCTTATACTCCATTGACTTACAGATGGCCTACAAGGACAATGAATAGGCTTTTCAATATGTTTGTAACATGGCATGTGAGAAATGACCTGCTGAAATGTCAGGGATTGCAGCTGGTCTGTGAAATCCCTGGCTTCCTTAGCAGAGAACGTTAACCTTGAAAAGATTAGAGTGTATCTATGAGATAGGGAGTTCACATGGAGGCAGCAGAAGTTTAAGGAGGTTTGGCCACGGAGCAGAAACTGGCCAAGCTAAGAATCATCCAATCATAAATCTGTTACTAACTACTGTCCTTTGTAGTCCTCACCAATAAGCAGCAGCCACGACGAGGAGAGCTCGGTATAAATAAGGTACCTAAAAAACAATAAAGCGTAGTTTGCGTTGCATCTACCCCAGTTGTTTGTGTTTTTGGCCGCCACGACTGCGACACTGAAAGACTGTAAACATTGCACACATTCTGAAAATGTTAAGAAATGAAACTATATTTCAAATATAGTTTGTTAAAAAAACAGCGAGATAATTTTTTTGGAGTATTAGTGTTGATGGGAAGCTTTCCCATATCCCACTTTACTGGGCCCAAATCTTAGCAATTAGTTTCAATTATCAAATTACTGGCCAAGTTGTCTTCTCTCTATTTTCAATAGCTTCATTGGCAAGACAACATGCGGCAGGTTTGCCAACAATAATAAGGTATGCCTCATACCAAGGTACTGAGCAAACTGCTCGGTAATGATGGGGTTTCACACAACAGATTAATCTTTTATATAGGCTATTCCTGATCATTATGACAACACATAAGTTAAGTGTATAATGACTTTTTGGCTTTATGGTCATACCGATAAGTGAAGAGAACTAGATGTAAGGTAGGTCAAACTGAAATGGGAATTTTCACACGCATCCCCCTGCAAAAAAAAAATCCACAAAATGCTTGGGTTCTTTTCACCCAAAATACTACATTTTTTTCCAAGTTAGATATGTTTTTGTTCATCTTTTTCTTCATGTTTCAGTCTATTTTAAGAGAAAAAGAACCTTAGCAAAAAAAGGTAGAAAAACAAAGTTACCATAACTTGAAAAAGCAAGGCTTGTTTTATTTTCAGTTTTTTTCTTTCTTTTTTTTTTTCAGAATGAATCACAGCAATTCAACATCTTCGATGTGAAATATTTTAACTTTTAAAAAGTTGCCTTTTTTTTTTTTCCCTAAATGAAGATATTCACTGAATCTGGCCAAAATTTGCAAATTGCTCCATTCTCATACTGCAGTTTTCAGTGAATTTGCTGTTAGCTGAAATTATTTCACTCCTTTCATTCTCCAATATTTGAACCGATTTACAAAGTGTTTCATCTTTCACCCAATGACATTCTTTTGTAGACCTTCTCTCCTTGCCTTCCCAAATTCTTATTTACGTAGCCTACAAAATATTATTTTCCTTTTGAGAACATGGAAGTGCCGATGCTGACTCCACGAGACGGAATGAACGACACTTCAATGTGAAGCAGGTTCAATTCGCTTTACTATTGTCTACTATGTAGTTTTATACAATTCTATCACCCGTAAGCGCACACACGCGCTAAGCAACAGCATTCCCATTGGTTAGGCTATAGTGTCCATGCATAGCGAGCTTGCAGCTGACTGGTGTTCTTCTCGATGCTCTGTTGCTGGGCCTCCCGGATGCTTACCTGGTTATGGCTGGCCTAATTCATTAAAAGGTTGCTAACAGGCGTTATCTTCTCCGGGTGGCCTTGGTTCCCATCGCTTCAGCTCCTCGGTTCTCATCACTCAGCTCCTTGGTTCTCATTACTTCAGCTCCTCATATTCTTGCAAAAGCACTAAGGCCCCAACATTTCCCCCTCTTTTTTCAAAAACAGAATTAGCGATATTATGCATCAAGTGTTGCAAGCATTGGCAAAAGCAAGGTAACATAATCACAAGCACGAGTATAACCATCCCGATCACGCACAAGTTGTACAACATTTCTGTAATCCATGGTCCTAAGCCTAACGATCTGAGCCAATCTTCCAATCCCCAACTTTCTTCCTTTAACTTATGCAGCCCTTCCCTCAAGAGCACAATCTTTTTATGGATGGACTCTGACCCATTGAATTCTTGAGGTTGCCAAACAGGGACACCTATCAAACAAGTGCGGAAAGGGTCTTCTGGACGTTGCAAGCTAAGACAGAAGGCATTTTGGTCTGTCTGATTAGCTATGGTGACCCAAATGTTCTCCCTCTGTTGGACTTCTGTCTGCCATTTCCCCTGCACTATCCCTGTCACCATTATCAAGATGATTACCAACCTGGTCCATTCTGACATCCTGGTCCATTAACTCTTTCTGTCTCTTCCGCAACCACGGTCGTACCCACTTGGCCGGTACCCAGGTCGCGCCGTCTCCTGCAAGTACACAAGCATAACCCCGTCCTCACGTAACTAACTCAACGGGACCTGCCCAGATCTGTTTCTGTGGCCAGAAAACTTCTACTTGCACCTTTTTTCCTGAAAGATCAGCTGAGTTTTTAGAAAAATGGGCGAAAATAGGTGTGTTATCATCATTTCGAGGGTTAAGCCAATTTAAGACATAGCATGCTTTGCTGATTAATTCGTAGGGACCCTTCTCCCCCTCTTTTTTCAAAGCAAACAATAATTGTTTTAAATTTCGATGGTGACGCTTGATCATGGCCTGACCACCGGAATTATAAGGGATACCCGTCTGATGGATTATATCTGCTGTCCCACAAAGCCAAAAACTCTTAATTTGGGTATAATTAACAATATGCCTAAGAAGCATGACATATCCATTAAAAGCAGTATCAGCTCCTATAATAGCATTAAAAGCAACACTACCTCCTAAAAGCCACAATATACAGCTAATAATAACAGTAACATTTCTTCCTCCCATGTTGTTCTGCAGGCTCACACTTGCACCAGCTGCTTGCCTGCTTCATCTGATGTATGCGAGTCTGCTTCCAGCCAAGGTCTCATCCATTTCGCTGGCACCCATCTGGTTCCAGTATCTGTAACAACACAAGCATACCCTTTCCCCCAGGTTATTAAGTCCAAGGGTCCCGTCCATTTTCTGCTTTCAAACAATTCTTCCACAAACACTTCTTCCACATTATCCACCCCATGACTATAGTCACTCAAGCTTCACATTAAATTGTTTAGGTGTTAATATTACATGCCCTAAACATGATGCAGGTAAGCGAGTGATTGCACATTGGTACATTAGACAGAGGAAGTTACAGAAAAGGAAGGGAGTCTAGTTCTACAAGAATATATATACAGAAAATATTGCAGTTACAATAGTAAGTAATTGAGTATAACAAACTTGTATCCACCCCGTGACTCCAGTTACCATTGTATATTGAAATTTAGTCTCAAATTAGAGTGTTAGTACTTGGGACATCAATTGGGTCATCCACCTATAAAGGGGTATAAGTGGTGAACTGAATCATCTTTACGTTAATAGCTTTCATTATTGTAGGTTTTACACAAGATATTGCTATACTTAGTATAATTATCATCACAGTGTACATCACCACATATTCTATTAAACTTTGGATTCAACCAGTGGCACCAAACCTAAACCAACTAAACACATTCGCCAGCCAGCTAGTGTTCATTGATTCCCGGAGTTCATGGGTGTCTTTCACCACCTGTCATATCTTCTCTAATTGGATATCAAGGTCCTGTGTAACATTAGGGATATAAATGCAGCAGTCGGTACTGGAGAGGTGTAGGTAGCCACAAAGTCCATTTTAGCATAACAACATCAAGTCCAGTGCCATCCGGTTCTGAAGAGTCATTTTTGATGTGGCTTGTAATTGATGATTGAGCAACTGTATACTAGTATCGGTGGCATTAGCTAATTTTTCTACTTGATAGGCTGGCTTACTTAACCATAATCGCATTTGTAAGACCAAATCCAAAAAAAAAAAAAAAAAAAATCCTTCCATCTAAGACAGATCCTGGGAAGAGTCTCAAAACTAAGCTGTGGTTTCTTCTTTCTTATGTTCCACAGAGCCTTTTTTTTTAAGGCCCCAACATGGAAGTCTTAATCATGTCTGATTGTGCAATAAAGACTTCAGGAAAAGAGTTAGTCCACCAGAACCTATAAATTCTTAAGCAATCCACTCAGATCACCCAGCTCAGAAAGACTCCCAGGGTGCTAGGAAGCCACCACTTTTCCAAAATGCAGAAATCCTCAGCTTGGAGCATGGTGCTGTCAGAGCCACCAGTACCTCAGCTGACCCGACCAAATTAGAATGCATAACTGTGGCCAAGAAAAGAGGAGAT
The DNA here is from genome assembly GCF_059628265.1 of Tinamus guttatus. Classification (NCBI taxonomy): domain Eukaryota; kingdom Metazoa; phylum Chordata; class Aves; order Tinamiformes; family Tinamidae; genus Tinamus; species Tinamus guttatus. The sequence continues at coordinate 200,405 of NW_028289016.1, read as the reverse complement.
GAGGTTCAGCAGCACGTGACACAGAAGACTTAAGTGACTGGCAAATGGTTGATAAACTGATTTGAACAGAGAAAGGTCTCAAAGGGGTGGAGGAAAAAAGACTGTCTGCAGTAACCCTCTTAAGTGCATTTCATTTTAATATATAATGTGATATACATCAATAATGTATAGAACCAGCTGACAGAGGGGAGCCATTTTTATGCACCTCAGATTGTATGCCCGGTAGCTATATGCTTCAAACTATATGCCATCTACCAGCAGAGACTATGCTGGTGTATTTATTTGAGAGCATGCAAACCCTCAGGGAATAGCTAAGCCAGCTTGTTTCAGGTTATTCTAAACTATTCTAGAAATGCCATTCCATGAGTAGTTTACTCGGAATTTGGGGGATCTGCTTTATGATTTAAGGTCCTGTACAACAAAACCATGATTCGTGGATACTCTTAATAACTTCACATCAAATAATCACCATATAGGCACAATCCCTTCAAGGGAGTGTTGTTTTTACCTCTCAAAATGTGCAATTCCAGTTCTGAAAAAGTCAATCCTAGACAGTGGCCCAGTTCTGCAGGGGACTCGGTACCTGCTGGAATTGCCAACCACAAGATAAGAGTGCTTAGCACCTTTCAAGTTCAGGCCCATGTAGCACAAATATCTCTGAATATCTGAAAGGAAAAATAAGTGAACTAATCACAGTAACACACACGCATGCTCCCAGCAGTGCAGTCCAAATGGTATTATGTTTATGAAAGATATTTGTTTAAGGATTGCTGACTTTTTTTGTCCCCTAACAGCTTATGCACTCTGTTTGGCAACTTGGGCTAATTTCAGTTTTGGCCTCAGATTCGGCAAGACTCCAGAAACTTTCCCTGTTAAACTGCTAAATAAAGTGAGAAGAAGAAGAAACCACCTTTGCGCTGTGCCCAAAAGCTACAGCACCTGCGCCGTGGGCTACCCCACCTCCTGGCTGCGAGCGCAGAGAGGTTCCCAGGGCCTTATATGGACATCAGCCCACGCTGATCTTGCACAACTTCCTTTATCTTGAAAAGAGGAATAAAAGATGCTGGCACGGAGAGACGGCTGCCTGGGCTTAAACTGTGCCTGATGCACACACAGATACACATGCAAAAGTATTTTGCCTCTGTGCTGGATTTCTTCTGTGTAGAAGGGCACTGGCCTTTCATTTATCAGCAGGTTCTCTGCACTTGACTGTTTCGCTATGCTCACCCATCCCTGCTTTTCCCCATTCATCCTCAGCCCCATCTCTTCTTCATTTATGGCCTCGCTCTGCTGAGCATTTAGCAGAAGCAGCACTGTGAATTTCCTGGGAGTGTCTCTTTCAAGTTTGTTCTCTCTTTGTTTTCATGACAGCCAGACCCCTTGTCCCCTGTTCAATTCTGCCCCTCTTCTGCTGTTCATCCTTGGCATTCTTTTTTTCACCTCAACCATGGTCAAATCCCTTTCCTTTCCACCTGCCTTTCATCCTTACCTTCTGGCCAGGATCTTCATAAGTAAACGCATACGCTTTGGTGTGCATCAGCCATTCCTTTTTGCAGGCTCTCCTTCCGAGGCCACTATTTTTTGCTTTCTCTTATTTTCTTTAGACCAGGTGATCAAGTGCATCCTTCAGGGCAGACCAGGGCACCTTTCTGCTCTCTTGACAGAAGATGGGTGTGGAACTCAACTGGCAAAATGCAAATGTGTCCTGTTCCAGCTGCAGAACATGCTGTTAACTAAGAAAATATTTACATTAAAAACAGCAGAGTTCTGTGTTTTCCCTTCCAGAAACCTCCACTATACATTAGTATGCTTTCTCTAAACATTTCCACTGCAGCTACCCCTGTGCCTGTTCTTATACTGCACTTTTAGCAGATTTTCCTCCTCTTAGTTGTACCATATTTTGCTTTCTTTTTCCTTTATGACCTTTTCTATTATTCCTCGTCACCTCCTCTTCCTGTCCTACCACCTCATTTAGTGTCCCTTATTCCCCTTATAAGTCTTCCCTTTCACTCTTTCTTCTTCTCTCCCACCTTATTCCTTTACCCCACTCCCCCTAGAAATACACATTGGCCCTCCCTGGATCTACTCTGCGCTGATGCCACTGCTTGGATTTTAGCCCCAGGAGGAAAGCCTCCAAGAAGGGACTAGGCTGTCCTTCACCCCCTGTGCTGGGGTGCTCTCTGGGACATCCCAGCTGCTCCAAAGCAGCAGGGAGGGGATGGAGAGGAGCTCGCTGTCTCCCCCAGCCAGCCACCTCAGATCCCTGGTCCCAGGGTCTTCTGCAGTGGGAAGCTCCCAGTGGGGTGGGCGGAGAAGCTGCTGCCTGGGAGATGAATTTGCAGGATGTGGGCCTGGTCCACCGCCTCAGGTTTTAGCAGCCTGACACCACCCTTAAGTGACAAATCTGTGTTTTTTAATGGAAGGCCTTGTGCAATAGGTTCCCTTAACCAATGTTGGCCTTTGACTCCACTGAAACAAAGATGACGAAACAGCAAATAAATATAAGAGGACTTGGCAGAAACTCACCAGCTCCTATCTACATTCCTCTTCATCTGTCTTCTTTCTTTGCTATCTCCAAGCTTCTTCCAATCTGAGAAGATTCCCCTTCTGCCCTCCTCTTTTGCTTAAAAAGCCCACTTGGCTCTGGCTTCCTTTCCTCCTCACTCTTACATGCTCATTTCCCCCTCATGAGGAGGATCGAAAAAGGAAAAAAAAAAAAAAAAAAGCTGCTGTCGATCCACAACTCAAATGGCTTAGAGCAGAGCTCACAAGGAGGAATTTCTGTATCTCTGACGAGACTGAGGTTATTCATTAATCCAATCTTTTGTTAAAGGAGGGCTGAAAAGTTTTCTTTACCTTAATTGCAATGTCAAATATAGCATGAAACACAGGGGTATAGAAAGACATTACTATGAACTCCTCCTATGCTTCAGGCACAATCTTCCAGCAATTTGATGCATCCCAGAGAGCGGCCATTCTCTGCAGGCTTTGTGGTGTCATTTAGCCTTCCCCAACAAGACATGGAGAGCAAGAACTTCTAATATATGCCCTCTGTCTTTGGAGCAAATCAGCTGAGATTACAGGAAATCAAAATCCTTTCTAGTCAGGATCCCATTTCATATTTTGTAAGCAGAGGTGGTGCATGAAGGTTATAAGAGTCAATAGCTAGTGTTGCTTTTGAAAAGAAGGGCACTCCTTCCTCTCTGAGGAATGAGCACAGTTCATTTCAACATATTCCTGTAGCTCTAGTCTGTCTGTAAATTGAAAAAAACAAAACACAAATTAACAGATGAAAATATCACAGAGCAAATAGTGATAGCCTTGGCAGTAGGCAACAAGAAGCTGGCAAGGCAACTGTGGAGATAATTTCCATATCATAATTGCTGTCCTCAGTGCACTTCCAATTGCTCTGAAAAATTGAAATGTACAACTCCAGTTTCTATCTAAAATCTGAAATTTTATCTTTGTTGTTTATACCTGAGATTAGGGGAACATGATCTGAAATGAAATGATATTTCTCCACGTCCCAATTGAACATCATCATCTCTTGCTACATAGCCAAAATCCTCTTAACAGCTTTCCTTTTGGACTCACTGTCTTTTCATTATTGGCTGTGCAGAGACCCTGTTTCAACAAGCAAAAAGGGGGCAATCTCCCCTATAGTCTGATGACCTGGGAGGTGATCTTGTGGATTCAATTCTTTCTCCTAATTCCAGGTATATACTCTAACCAGCAGGCTGGAGTCTACCCAGGAGCATCCTAAAACGTGGTTTCTGGCAGCCCAGGCCCAGTTCTGGGTCAGCACAGATTGGGGACCATTCCCAGCTGGCATTCCAAGTGTGGCCAGCCATCCTTGGAGACAAACAGGGTGAAGCCATATGAATGCATGCTGTGCCATGCTGGCTGCCCTTAGGGTTAGAGAAAACATTTTCTTTACTAGAATAGATGTAGTTTCTCAGTTTGCCTTGGGTGTGTTCTGGTATGCATAAAAAATCATGATCTTCAGGGGATTTAGGCACAGGGGCACTTAATTTCTGAATCCGAAAGAGCCATAGGCAAAGAGATAGGTAACTAGATAGACCAGCCAAGAGAGTAATGCTATTGGGCATGCAAGATAGCACAGCTACTGTTGCCTTAGGATGTTTTTACCAGAAACCGTAAGTGCTTTTGGTATTTGAAATGCCTCAGCAGGTTAGACAGGTTTTGGGAAAATTTGTTTTCTTGCAGATAGGCACCTGAAATCAATGCGTGCTGCACTGAAGCTCCTCAGTGCTGTTTTGAGTCTTACCCAAATCTTTCAGCCTGGTTTGGATATCTTTGTTTAATGGTCGGGTCAGTTCACATTTAGATCCATTCTGAAATGCTGCTTGTAGTATCTTTTCCTAGCAAGTTAATGGTCTGTCTGTCACTGTGGCATTAAAATGGCTCTTCCTTTACAAGCTGCTACGAAATCAGTAAAGCAGGTCTGTGTGCTGTGGAATAGGGGGCTAGAGTTTCCAAAAACATCCATGATGATTTTTGCATCATCACTGAGCATCCCAGCCTGATTCTTCACCTGTTTTGCATTTGCGTGGCTACGGCAACAAAAGGATAGGGTGCATTATGCACCTCCAACTTCAAATTCTTGAGGCAATGACTTGTTATGATTTCCATCACTCTGTGTGGTTCTAGGATCAGCCTCGGCTTTTCACAGGGCAGAGCTAGATAGGTCTTGGAAAGCTTGTGAACTGTGTAAGCAAGATAAGCCATTTTACCTATATATAGACAGTTGTTTCCTGATCTGTCCAATTGTCATGATTTTTGGAACCCATCTTAAAATGTTTCACTAGTATGATCAGTGTCAACATCTTGTTCTAACTTGATGGTTGTTTTAAACACTACCATATGCCATGGAGGATTTTGGCCAGACACTTTTTTTGCCAAAGATTTCTTGTGGTGATCTGGGCAATTCATTTATTCTCTTAGTGCCTCACTTTCACCCCTTTGAAATAGAATAATAGGATGGTGTAGAGAAATGCTGTGCTGAGAATCTGCACTGTGCTGGGAATCTGCACTGTGCTGGGAATCTGCACCACCTGCGCCTTGCTGATAATGTACTGGGGAGTGTTAGTGAGTTGTCCTTGGCCGGCTGGGAATGGGGAGCTATGTGGGAAAGAGTAGTTAGCTGTCTCTGGTAAACAACTTTGCAGAGCTGGGAAAGAGCCTATGCGGCTGGGACATAGCAACCTCCCTAGCAACCAATCGTAGCTAACCTGGATATCCCTCAGATGCTTGTAGGTATAAATATATGTGCACTTCCGCTAATAAACGGAGCAAGATCTAAACTCATATTGGGATCGTGTCTTGTAATCCGGCTCGGCTCCCGTAAAGGCCTGTGCAGTTGTCCTGCACCTGGTTCCAACAGGATGGGAATACTAATATATACCACTATATATATTAGAGTATGCATACTACTACTACTATGTCTACATACATACATACATACTGCTATAGTATAGTATATATACTACTATACTATACTACTGGGAATGATAAAAGCCAGCACAGTAAATATTGTGGCTTGCTTCCACATCTGCTCTAATGAAGCACATTTAAACATCCTATCCTGGTGGGAATCTAAATCTAAAAAGATCTGGAACATAAATCTTAACACCAATATTCATGTCTCCATTCCAGAGATGGGGACTTTCCCAGATTTCTCTCTCCCTGCTGATCCTGCCCCATTTATGTTAACAGAAGCTTTTTCCAAAGCCTGAGATGGGATCAAAAGAAGCTCCTAGATGAGAGATAATACATTCTTATGTTCAGTTTTTCTAACGACACTTTTCAAGTAACAGCATGGCTATGATTTTAATATCCTCATGTTGAACAATATTGGCTAAAACCAAACAGAATATTTCTTTATTGATAAGACCCTTGTGGATAATTGCACAGAATATAGACATTCTCTATGTATTTAGACCTCAGATGGGCAAGAAAAGGAGCATACTGGGTTATCCTGGGAAACCCCAGAGAACTGAAATTGATATTGGTGAGCAGCCCTCAAATTAAATATTTAAATATTTTAAATATTTATACAGTTCACTTGAGAGCTTCTTCTGGGCAGCATCTCACACTTATGCAAAACTAGTTTATGGAAGATGCCCTGATATAATCTGACACCATGTCATAGCACATCAGTGCTTTAAAGAAATGCTGCTTTCTCAGCGAAGCAAATTATCAGGTTCTTTCCTCAGACACGTATCTATTCTATTAGTGTTTGATATGTGTGACAAGAGTTGCTACAGCCTTTGCATGGTGACATAGTGAACTTGGATTATCAGGCATCCAAATGTAAAAGATACTGTACTGCACTGTACAGTTGTCACGGAACGAGTGGTGGGGGGGGGTGAGTGACACAATGCACTTCACTCGTGGGAAAGAAATAGGAATAGGTTTTATTGGTAATGACAATGGTTTCACGAGATTCTATGGCAAGGTCACTTATTAGTTACTGCATGGAGGTTCAAGATACACACAGAATTACCAAGGACACCCTCCCGTTGGGTCGTGAAGTTCAGATTGGACACCCTTGCTTTCCAAACTCCTTCTGAGAGGAGTCTGGGTGCAGCTGAATCCAGTCCTAGTCCCAGACCTGGTCAATGGTTTATGTCTAAGGGATTTGTGCACAGTTACAAAGTAAAGTTTACAAGTTCAAAAAGAGAAAGGTGCGCTATAGTCACTTACCACACATCTGTAGTGGGAAGGATCTCTTAACCTCGAGGAGTATCCTTGAGAGGCATCCCTGCTCAAGGGGAGATCCTGGTGTGCAGCCCGCTGCCATGCAAGGAGAGCTCAATGGGCTCTTGGGCTGTCTCCGTATTTATGGGATAAGATGATTGACTGATAGTCATTCTTTCAATTCAGAAATGACTGTTGGCTGGTGTACTCACAGTTAGCCTTATCTCCCCATCAGGATAGGGCCATCAGGACTGTTATTGATGGTTAATGTCCGAGTGGGGGAAGAGATCAGGGAGGCAACTACCAGGATCAGATAATGTGGTAGTTAACACCTGAACAGGGCTGCGTGTGAGAAGTCAGGATGAGCTGGGGAAGGAGCATATCCGTCACACTCTACCCCGTGACTATAGTCAATTCATCTTATTATCACAGAGTGGTGGTACGGTCACCTCTTGCCTCCGTGCCATAAAGAGTGTGTTGATAATTTTTGCATTTATAGGTCCATGGCAAGTGAACATAGTTAGCATAAAGTATTGCTATTACGTACCAATTTATACATTTTGGCTGGTTGAATTTTGGTTATTTGTTTTGTCATGTACCAGACCTTTACATACAATATAATTATAAGTAATAGACCTAATAACACTAAAGTTAGTAAAATCACAATTGGATGAAGCATGAGATTCAAAATTCCCGTTGCTGTTGGTGACCATCCGAGAAGAGTTTCCCACCAGTGGTGTTCTCCATCCCTTTTTGCTCTTTCCAGAACATGGTGTATTTCTTCTGTATTGTGATGAACAGTGATCAGAGTCCTTTGTCCATTGTCCTGGATGCATTTCTGTACTTGATGCAGGCCATCATGGTGTAGCAGTTTTTTTTTTCACCAACATAAGGTTCATTCCAATGGGGGCAGGCATTAGAATTAATTTCTGTACTTGCAGTATACTTAACACAAGCATGTGACCGTGGCCACACTGGGGTTCTTTGATCACAGGTCAGTACTATTGTCAGCGTTTGGAATAGCAACATGAATACAGCATTTCCATCTGTCGTCTTGCATGCTGCTGCAAGAGAAAATAGAAACTTGTTTCGGTGGGGTGAGGCCAAAGAGGTTACCCCATTTTAAAAAGAAGGAAAAATCCATCGTGCGCTAATTCTGTGTTTTGCACCACTGTTATCAGTAGCTTCCCAGGCAAGTGGGCCATGAGGTTTATTTAGAGTCATAGGCACAGTACCAATGGATGGTAAATTGACCATCACAGGCTGTCCTGGCTGTAATGTTGTTGGACATTCTCTTTTACCTCTAGGTTGAGCACTAAGCTCAGTTTTCACAAAGAATGCTCTGCTTACAGGGCTTCCAGTAGGCCCATAACGATTATTTAATTGTTGGAGCACTTTGGGAAGTCGGATATCCCATTGGGCCCTGTGTGGGTTGAGGCTCCTTTTCAACAAGCCATTAGCTCTTTCTATCATCCCATTTGATTTGGGATAGTAGGGGGTGCGAAATGCCCACTGAATTCCTTCTTGCTTTGCCCAATCTTGCACTTCTTTACATGAGAAATGTGAGCCATTATCACTTTGGATAAAATCGGGAGTAGGTAGGTGTGAGAACCAAGACAATAGTCCTTGCACAGTACTCCGCCCATTGGCTTTCCTACACTTAGTTGCCAGAAGCAACCCAGAGACCACTTCCACTCCTGTGAGGATATATTGATATCCTGCAGAGGATTTGAATGGTCCGATATAATCAATTTGCCATATAGACCACAAAGGCTTTCCCTCATTGATATGTAGAGGTGGAGCTTTAGCAGGATGATCTGCTTGCAACCTTAATCTGCACTGAGGACATTCTGTGAGAATAGTTTCACAAGTTTTCCTGTTTATGGGCCAGCCTCTACTCTGTGCAGCAAAGTGCTTCCTTACCCGTGTGACCTAGGTTTTGATGTAACCATTCTCCCAACCGATACCACTCAGGATCTAAGGTGATTTTCCTAATTTTAGTCAACTCATCTACTTTCTGGTTCCACTTTGTGGCTGGTTGATTATCCTTAGCATGAGCTTTCACCCATCCCATTTTAAATGGTGTTCTTCTCGCTATACCCAGCAATAGCTGCCAATCCTGTTTTCTCCAGACTGGGGTTCTAGAGATAATCTGTCGCTTCTCCAAGTCAGCTACGACTTCAGAGATGCCATTCTGTGCCGCAGCAGAGATTGGGTATTGCGGTACATTAGTAATTTTTGAATCAGGGAGTGCAGGGGCTGTGTGAAGTACACGCGCTGTAGCCTCCCAATTTCTACCCGGGTTGGGGTAGATGTTTGATCCAAATGACCATACACTGCCATCTGGCAAATGCCAGGTTCCTCCATTTAAAACATCGAAGCCTAAAATATTTTCATAATGATCTTTAACTGCAAAGCGAGTAGCCAACACACGCCTCTCACCCCGGAGCCATAGATTAACCTTGGCAGTTTGACATACAACACTTGCTCCATTCACACCAGCAATGGTAACTTTTTGCCGTCCAGGTTGCACACCCAGCTTTTTGGCATTCTGTGTTGTTAGTATTGAGATCTGTGCTCCTGTATCTATTAAAAACTTCACTAATTGTTGCTGAGGACCAACAGGAATTAGGATATATGGGCCATTATCACTTATCCACTGATAAGCCTCCACTTGACAGGCAGGCCCAATTGTCTCCCTGGCATTACCCATTTTTTGAACTCATTTCTTGCAGTTCTTCTCTAAGGTGAGAGAAGGGATTGTTTCTTTTTCCAGGGTCTGGCACTGGAGGAGTCGATGTACGCTCCTTCCTTTCGCCGTTACCTCGTTTCTGGAATGCTTCAACGAGACTGAGAATTATGCTTGTGGGTTTACCTTGTATAGCAGCTCTTGGGATGCCTAGAGCCAGAGCTTTTCTCCATACTTCATTCCTATATTTCTTAAATTCAGTCTGTGAGAGCTGCTGCTCTTTCCCTTTGAGCTTGTTTTCAGTTCCCTGCTTTACTGGTCTCACTCTGTGATGTTCACTTCGGGGTTTAGAGTTTGCATTGCTGTTAGGATCACACCAACCCATCTCACGGCCATAATTAGCTATTCCGTGCATTAGCTCAGCCCAAGTGGGGACTGTTGATGGGGGTCATTAATACCTAATTGCTCATTGTGTTCAGTGTCCCGCCTTATCTCATCCCGTTTGGCCACCAGATAGTGCTTAAGGATGGCTGGGGCACCTCTTACCAGTGGTTTTAGCATTGCAGGATTTACTATAGCAGATATGGGCGCATTGTCAGGCCCTCGTTCATGCATGGCCTGGATACAGGCAGCTTTTGTGACAGCAATAAATAAGTCACTTAATGATTTGATAGGAATTATGGAGGGTTCTCCCCGGTCCAGGGCATCTATTCCTCCAGCCCAATAGGCCACTCGGCTGGTGATTGAGTGGGGAGTATCTGGTGGGTCAGATCCTAGGTTTAGAAAAACACCAGGGCCCCAATAGCCGTTTGCTTCATCTCCACTCAGCATTATTTGATCTCCACCACTCAAGCAGACTCGCCACAGATATTCAGTTTCGGTTTCACCTGGTTTCCTGCTATACTTCTCTTGTAGGTTGGTTAGTTGTAAAGGGTCCCAGAGAATAGTCCTGGTAGTGTATCACGGAGCACCACCTCGGGGTCCGTCAGTTCTTTCTGTTTTCACTATAGGTCGAGCCTCATATACAGGAGGTTCAGAGGGATATGAGGGGTCGTTGTCATTGTCTGAGCTACTATCCTCAGAATTGCTAGAACTTCCCCAAATGTCCCCATCCCAATCCTCAGGGGATACGATCAGTTTCTTTATTTGTACCACATCAGGAGGGCGAGGAGCCCGTAAAAGCATCATTTCTACCTTTTCCTCCAATTTTTGCCTCTTTTCCTGTTCTTCTTGTAATTGCTTTTGTAATTTCTGGATGTTTAAGGATAACAGCAATTCAGTGTTTTTCCTTCCTTCTATTTCTACTCTAAGATCCTGTTCTGTTTTAGTCCTCTCTTTACGTTCTTGTTTTGCAGCTTCCAGACAAGTTCCCAACACCTTACAAATAATACCCTTTCCTTTACCATCCTTGAAGGAACCTCTAGCTGACTTTAGATGTTCCTCCACAGCTTCCCAATCATGCCAGTTATCACGAGCCCACTCCTCTGAGAAGTTGGGAGTCGGGTTCACTCCATGCCTCCGTAAATAATTAGTGATACAACTTGCCATCCTGCCGACTACGCCAATTTTGTCACGGAACGAGTGGTGGTGGGGGGGGTGAGTGACACAATGCACTTCACTCGTGGGAAAGAAATAGGAATAGGTTTTATTGGTAATGACAATGGTTTCACGAGATTCTATGGCAAGGTCACTTATTAGTTACTGCATGGAGGTTCAAGATATACACAGAATTATCAAGGACACCCTCCCGTTGGGTCACGAGGTTCAGACTGGACCCCCTTGCTTTCCAAACTCCTTCTGAGAGGAGTCTGGGTGCGGCTGGATCCAGTCCTAGTCCCAGACCTGGTCAACGGTTTATGTCTAAGGGATTTGTGCACAGTTACAAAGTAAAGTTTACAAGTTCAAAAAGAGAAAGGTGCGCTATAGTCACTTACCACACATCTGTAGTGGGAAGGATCTCTTAACCTCGAGGAGTATCCTTGAGAGGCATCCCTGCTCAAGGGGAGATCCTGGCGTGCAGCCCACTGCCATGCAAGGAGAGCTCAATGGGCTCTTGGGCTGTCTCCGTATTTATGGGATAAGATGATTGACTGATAGTCATTCTTTCAATTCAGAAATGACTGTTGGCTGGTGTACTCACAGTTAGCCTTATCTCCCCATCAGGATAGGGCCATCAGGACTGTTATTGATGGTTAATGTCCGAGTGGGGGAAGAAATTGGGGAGGCAACTACCAGGATCAGATAATGTGGTAGTTAACACCTGAACAGGGCTACGTGTGAGAAGTCAGGATGAGCTGGGGAAGAAGCATATCCGTCACAACAGTGTGGGCCAAATTGTCCTCTGAACACACCTCTACCTTCCGCAGCTCGAAGCAAAAAGGCTTAAAGCAGAAGAGACTGTAACTTTCTGAAATTTCCTATTTTTATCTTCCTTCATCTTCATATGTTATCAGTTTTCAAAGGCGAACAGGTAAAAATGGTAATGACTCTGGTTTGTCTCCTATTAAATTGCTTATTATCTTATGTGAAATAGGAAGCAGTACAGCATGCTACTCCAAAGCTACTTAAATGATGCATTACAGTATGCATACATGCAGGCATTCAGGAGGGCAATGAATGCTCTGTGGAGATGTGTTGGCCAAGTTCAGCCTTTCATTTGGATATTGGATAATATATCAAGTGCAGTATAAATGCTGTCCCCTTTGAAAAGGGAGCAATATAACAGACAAGAGAGGAGAGATTGACTTTGTTTTATAGAGCAGGCAAAGGAAGATAAGTAATCCTCTCAACAAACCACAGCAGTTATACAGCAGGTGAAAGATGATGGGCAGAGCTGGTTAAAGTGAGATCTTTTTTAATGTCATAATATTACAGAAATAACAGAGTTATATATTATTTATTAAGAGAAGCAGAATCCTGCATGCCATCTCTGGAGAGTTGTGGGTAATAAGTATAATATTTTCTCTCTAGCATTGTTCTGCTTTATTATTAATGAACTCATGAATTATCCATATCTATAAGGGCAGACTACACAACTGGCTTTAAGAAGTTACTTTGTTATTCACAAAACCAGAAAATATGTGACTGGAAGGAGCTTGTGAGATCATCTACTCCTGCCATTTGCTAGAGCTGTCTGAACAGTTTGAAAGGGACAAGCTTCAGCCTTTCCCCTCTCCCCATGGCACAAAAATTTAGTTTAAAATACCTTTGTATTTCCTGACCAGCTGTGATTGATGTCAAGGTGTTTTTATTTTCCTCTACCTTGATTTTACTGCTATAATAACTTTAAAATATCAGCAAATGAAGGCAGGTTTGCAAGAAGTACAAGTAGGAAAGCCAAAAGGTTGATATCCTCACCATAAACTATGTCTGTGGTTTATTGAACCATTAGCTGTCTTTGGTGTCTTTCTTAGTGAGTAACATTAACTGTGCACTGAGGTTTAACGGCCACAGGAAGGTCTACTGAAAATGGGCAAAATACTCGAGGTGTCTTTGCAGCAATAGGAAACAAGAAGAAAGCATGTTTGAGAGAGCTTCTTGGAACAACTAAATGGTGGGCTTTGCATACGGCAAAATATTTGCATCTGCAGCCTGACACTTTCCTGCCTGACTGATTGGCTCACAGGTGGGATTTGCTAGAACTCAGTGCAAATTTTGCACATCTACAGACTTCAAACTATTTGAAAACATTGTGCTGCCACTCTCTGTGTCTCTGTTAGATTGTTGATCTGCAGCAGTGTCTGAAAGGAAGCACTGGCAGAGGGAAGGGTTTTTTTGAGAGCAGAGTTTGCAATAATGCAGGAAAAACCCTGAGGCAGGGAGGTTTGAACTCCAGCTCACAAGAATTTCGGCAGTTCCACAAGACAACGGTGAAAATCAGTCACTTCTGTCAATTCGTGCATCCCAAAGTTGTCGTTCCGAGGCAAGTTTATAGCCTGCATGCTGTATGATGCTGACTTCCTGCACTGATACAGAGCAGCCTACAAAGCCAGTTCCATGGGCTGTGACTGATTGCTCCAGTGTTGCCTTGGATAATTGGCTGCAAAAGAATAAGCCTATCTGAAGACATTATTAACTCAGCTGCAATGTTCAGAAGATCTTCAGCAGAGGCGAGGCAGTATTTAGCCTTAATGTGGTGTCCAAAAACAGCTTGCTCGTTGTTTTGCTCTAGGTGTGTCTTTCTCCCTTGTTTCCAGGGGAGGACTGCGGATCTCAATTTCCGCTTGTCTGGCGCTAGTAGCTCAGCATGGAAATGCGATGACTGTGCTTTGTGTATTATAAACTGCTCCATATCTGCATTTACATGCATCATGCATTAAAGATGTAACACTTCACTGGACAGTACATTTCTGGAAGATACCCCGATTCTCCAGTGCCTCCACCAAGGGTAAGTTGTGCAAAATAGGAGTAAAATTCTGCTATTCAGATGCTTTACACCCTAGTGCCAAAAGGAGAAAAGCAAGCAGATGGTAGCTGGCTTTTAAGGAAGCTGGGTACAGGCACAAACCACACTGTTTATGAAAATGAATCAAGTCAGAAGTCATCTGGACTGTCTCCAAAGGGTGAAGTAACATAGTGTATTGACCTACTAGTTTTCTCTGCACATTTCCATCTCCAGTGGAAGTTCCTCTGTTTGTAAAGCTACAAATTCCTACACTTTTGAGGATGAACCAATTTAGTTTGCGGAGCATGTATCTATGAGGCAGCAGCTTATTCTAGCTCTGAAAACTGCCCTGCTGTATGATCATGTCTGTGCAACTTAAAATGTTCTTAGTGGAAGCAATAGGACACTCAAAGCTTCTGCAAATGGGACTGCACTGTAAAGTTTCTCTTGGGTTCTCATTTCTGGCATGACCTTAAAACATTTAACCTTCACCTGGAGCCAGTGACAAAGCCATGATTATTGTGCTGCTTGTGCTGATTGCTCCTGGATGGCACAGGGATTAGTCCCACCAAAAGCAGCAGTTACACAGATGAGCAGGGAGCTCTTCAGCTTGGATGTCCCTGTGCACTGACAGTTCATAGGATGGTGGCAAAGACTCCTTTACCTTTTTGTCACTCCGAGATAGCTTCCCTCCCTGGCTTAAAGAGTGAGGAAGGGAGAACCATGGGGCAGAGAAAGCCTGAGCTCCCACACTCGAAGCAGGGATGCAGATGGGGAAGCTGTTTTGTTCCCCACATGCCCTACTGTTGGCAAGTTAATTCATTCCCAGGATTGCTTCAGGTTGCAGAGGGTCTCACCTCCCTGTACAGGTCCCAGAGGGGCTGGAACACCCCAAAATCTCACAAGAAGCAGCCTGGGGTGAGGGACCTTGAGGGGCTTCATTCCTTGAGGGACTGTGGAAATGCAGACTGCCATGTCACGATCGCTGTCTTTCTTTGCTCTAGTGACTACTAGAGAAATTAAATAATGCTATTATGAAAAGCCTGTTTGAGGATCACTGGGGTCACAGCTCCTAAAGGGATGTCTTGCAAGGCAGCTGCATCAGGCTGAACATGTAAGGCAAATACCCTTGGCAGGAGGAAGGCTGCTACCCTGAGAGGGGAGGAACAAGCTCCAGAGTTTTACCATAAGAGGTGGAGATGAGAGTCTTGTCACCTGAAGGCCCAAGAAGACTCTGAGAGAGATCAAAGAAATAGCCAGCCCTGAACTGAGTCCAGTGCAAATCCAGTGACATATGTTGTGTTTGAAATTCACTGGAACACACTGGCATCGTGAAAACAAGTTTAAAAATCAGCGACTGTGTGACTGGCTGACACAGTGTGAAAGTTTTGGGATTAACCCTACAAATAGTAATGGATAACTTCAAATGAATTTATTTCTCTCTCTCTTAAGGCTTAAAATACAAAGAAAATATAATGAAAAAAATAATTGCTTTCAACACTGAAAGAAACTGGGACTGAGACTAGGAAAAATATTGACTGGGAAAAGGATGGAGAATGAGCAAGATGACATTTCATAAGACGCGTGATACACTATAGTTATGAAGCAGAGGTCTGTAAAATGCAAAATGTGTAGGCAGTAGTCTTACCACAGGATATCAGGGTTATATTAGAATCAACAGTGTGCAACTGTTTCAAAAATGGTAAATGTTATTCAATTTAATGTTAACAGGAGCATCATGTGAAAGTCATGGGAGGTAGTTATTTGGCTGTATTTGCTTGGGTGAGGCCTTTCTCTGGAAAGAAGTTTCTACATTTAGACTCAGCACTTAAAGTTGTAAACAAATAAGAGAAAGTCCAAAGAAGATGGGAGATAACAAGAAAAGAAAATACAGTTTGTGGAGCTGGAGTTATTTCAAATAGAATAAAGGCAAAACAAAACAAAACAAAAAAGAGGTTTGAAAAAGGACCTATTAGCTAAACATAGAAATAAAACCACAGATCAACTGTGTGCCGACTTCATTAAGAGTGGAATAATTTGTGAGAAGTTTAATTTACAGTTAGAAAAGTTAGAAATGAAGAAAACTTTTCTGACTATAGGGACAGTTAATGTCTGAATAGATTACTTAGAACATTGTGGCATTTCTGTCATCCCTATTCATATATCCAGGGATATCCAGTGATATCCCTATCCCTGGGCAAATGCTGTCTGGGAGTGTGTTTAATACTGTGTTATAGCATGGGAATGTAACTGAGGTCCTTTCCAACTCTGAATTTCTATGATTTTATGTTACTTAAAGGGTTTGTGTGCAAAACTTCCTCCACCAGATGATCCAGAGCTCATCAGCTATGAGGACTTACACTTAGTTTCCTTCCTGCGCATATCACAACCAGTCATGATTAACCATGACAATGACAAGAGTATAGGAGGGAGATACCACCTTCTACCTGTAGCTCTCCAAATTCCTTACAAGGGTGAAGTTATTGTCCTTCTTACTGGTAAAGTGGGAAACTGAAACAAAGAGAAGCTATGGGATTTTTGAGTGTTCATAAAGTAATCTGGGGCACAAAATCTGGGTGATGTGTCTCCCAGCCTTTTCATTAACTGCTAGACCACACTACTTATTCATCAAATTATGAAGAAGGAGTACCTAATGTGCAGCTCTGAGACAGCTTATTTTTTTCTTCTAATATATGAAATCATAATTCTCTGAATGCAGAGGAAGTCCTGACTGGGAGGGATCCAAGGTAAAATTCATTCCACTAATCTCTCACAAAATGTGGCTTAATATTACCTAGGAATTTGGGCCATGATGTTAAAACATAATTACCTCTTTTTTCTCTTGTGAAAAACATTTTGTTCTGATTGCGAAAGTGTCTCTGATTTGATTTGGTAAAGTAAGAATACTTGATGTCAACAGAAACTAATATTGTCTAATTATTTAAATCACCATCATAATGCAATATGTAATATAATATGTTTTCACACAGTATTATGTTTTCACAGTTCTGTCTCTCACTCCAAAGGTTACTATCTTTCTTTTCAGTACAAAAAACTTGAAACCTTTCTGGGAAATTGTTGGAGTGCACAAAGAACATACAAGTCTGTTTTTCAGTTTTTAGTGCTTTCTGAGCTTCACATTTTTTTTTTGTCATTTCACTTCAGCTTGTAGCAGAGTAGCTCTAGAGAACCAGGTCCTCTAGGGTTGCAGTTTATCTTGCAGCTTTCTCACAACCTTTATAATTGCAGATGCACATTAAGATAAAGCTTCAGCTCTTTTGCAAGAGCTGGTTATAATTTGTAGATTCTTGTGTTGTTCAGTTTGCTGTTTTGTAAAGAATGCTCTGTATTGAAGAGCAAAGCAGGTTAATACCATGGAAGTGTTGCATTTTCAATGCCTTCTTGTTATCTGTTTTTTACAGTATGCTGTGTAAACGGCAATGTGGCATTTTGCAAATGAGTTAGGAAAAATAGCCTGGCTATCTTTATTGATTATGCAATATCAGTGAATATATCAGTATTTAAGGAAAAAAAATGTCTGTAGGAAAAGATGGTAATCCAGTATGTTAAATGAACAACCTCATAAAACCAACTAAAAACTTTAGATGGGTTACCTGCTTGCAGGAACCTAACTTCCCTAAAATGTCAGAGCAGAAAGTGATTGATAAACCCGGATGCCTCTCTGTTTGCTTCAGAAAGAGCTTTTTTGAGGTAGCCATGTCCACAACCCCTATGGGCTTGCACGGCAAGCTGAGTTTGGCCTCTTCCCTGCCTCTGGAGTACAGGAAAAGCTTTGAAATCTCAGGAAGCCTTGCTGGACTGGAAAAAAAACACTGCCTGACCAACCTGAGTGGTGCATTCAAAAATCCTGATTATGAAGCACTAGTCCGGTCCTTGTGTGAGGAGGCCCCTGACTCATGCTGAGGCCATGGATAACCCCATGGCTAGAGGTTCAGCTCTTAGATGAATGAGAGGCAACAAAACCAGTGGCTTTTGGCACCAAGGCTTTTTCTGTTCATTGCTAAAACAAGCCTGTTTTTTACCAATAGTGTCACATGCTGCAGACAGTGCAAGTTCGTGCTTGTCATCCTTCCCGGAAGCATTTCACTGAGCACCTGCACAACCCCCATCTGCTTGAGGTGTGTAAAGATCAGTCCAAAATACTAGACAGGCCATTTTTTTGGTGTTATCACAACACACACTTCCTCAGGATAAACAGACTCTGGAATCGCTACCCACTCGAGTTCACACCTCATGCTGGTGTCAAGTGATAACAGCAAGAGGAGCTTGAGCAGGAATCAAGACTTCATGTATGGAATACGATATGGAGGGGAAGATGGGCAGAAAGCATCAATGCTGCTTAGACTGCTTCAACACCTTTCAGTGTGTTTATGGCACGTGTACTTGTATGCAGGAGGTACACATACTGCAGTGTGCAAAGCAGAGCTTCTCAGCTGGGCAAAAATATGCCTGAGGGACAAATGACATATTTGAGCACAATTTAACTGTGGTCAAATAATATCCATCATTTCTTTTGTTGCCATTTGTCACTCAAATTATTTGGCTAACAACTTTTCAAATTATACATCTACCTCTATAAATTAGTCAAAAAGAGTTTGTTTAATAATTTAATCCCTTTGGTGTTTGAGGGAATTTATGGTTAAATTATTGATGCCTTTTTCTACATTATTTGCTTGGCCTTGCTAAAGCATCTGAAGTGTTGGTCTAAATAGAATCATAGAATCATAGAATGCTTAGGGTTGGAAGGGACCTCTAGAGATCATCTAGTCCAACCCCCCTGCATACGCAGGGACACCTAAAGCACGTGGCACAGGACTGCATCCAAGCGGGTTTTGAAGATCTCCAGAGAAGGAGACTCTACAACCTCTCTGGGCAGCCTGTTCCAGTGCTCTGTCACCCTCACTGTTAAGAAATTTTTCCTTAAGTTCCTATGGAATTTTTGATGTTTCAGTTTCCGGCCATTTCCTCTAGTCCTATCAGTGGCCACCACTGAAAAGAGACCATCCCCGTCCTCTGCACTCCCTCCCTTGAGGTATTTATATACACTGATTAGATCCCCTCTCAGCCTTCTCTTCTCCAGGCTGAACAGGCCCAGCTCCCTCAGCCTCTCCTCATAGGGCAGATGTTCCAGGCCCCTGATCATCCTTGTAGCCCTGCGCTGGACTCTCTCCAGCAGCTCCACATCCCTCTTGTACTGTGGAGCCCAGAACTGGACACAGTACTCCAGATGTGGCCTCACCAGGGCTGAGTAGAGGGGCAGGATCACCTCCCTCGACCTGCTAGAGATGCTCTTCTTAATGCAGCCCAGGATTCCATTGGCCTTCTTGGCCACGAGGGCACACTGCTGCCTCATGGTCAACTTATCATCCACCATGACACCCAGGTCCTTCTCTGCAGAGCTGCTCTCCAGAAGGTCAGTCCCCAGCCTGTACTGGTGTCTGGGGTTATTCCTCCCCAGGTGCAGGACCTTGCACTTGGCCTTGTAAACAAAATTGCTCACCCTGATTTTGCAGCAGTGTAATATACAGCCTTTGTCTGTTTTGATGCAACCATCTGATCACAGAATCACAGACTCACAGAATGGTTGAGGTTGGAAGGGACCTCTAGAGATCATCTAGTCCAACCCCCCTGTACGCGCAGGGTCACCTAGAACACGTGGCACAGGACTGCATCCAAGTGGGTTTTGAAGATCTCCAGAGAAGGAGACTCTACAACCTCTCTGGGCAGCCTGTTCCGAGGCTCTGTCACCCTCACAGGAAAGTTGTTCTTCCTCATATGGAGATTAAACTTCCTATGTTTCAACTTACACCCGTTACCCCTCGTCCTGTCACCGGCCACCACCAAGAAGAGCCTGGCCCCATCCTCCCTACAATTACCCCACAGGTACTTGAACATATCGATCAGATCTCCTCTCAGGCTTCTTTTCTCCAGAGTAAACAGGCCCAGCTCGTTTAGTCTTTTCTCATATGATAGATGTTCCAGTCCCTTAATCATCTTTGTGGCGCTACACTGGACCCTCTCTAGAAGCTCAATGTCCTTCTTGTACTGGGGAGCCCAGAACTGCACACAATACTCCATGTGCGGCCTCACCAGAGCTGAGTAGAGGGGGAGGATCACCTCCCTTGCCCTGCTGGCAACACTCCTCCTGATGCAGGCCAGGATCTCACTGGCCTTCTTGGCCACGAGGACGCATTGCTGACTCGTGGTTAACTTCTTGTCAACCAGGACTCCCAAATCGCTCTCCGTGGAGCTGCTTTCCAGCAGGTCAACCCCTAATCTGTACTGGTGCCTGGGGTTATTCCTCCCCAGGTGCAGGACCCTGCACTTGTTCTTGTTGAACCTCATGAGGTTCCGCTCTGCCCAACTCTCCATCCTGTCTAGGTCTCTCTGAATGGCAGCACAGCCCTCAGGTGTGTCGGCCACTCCTCCCAGTTTGGTGCCATCTGCAAACTTGCTGAGGGTGCACTCTGTGCCCTCGTCCAAGTCATTGATGAACAAGTTGAAGAGCACCGGGCTCAGTACTGACCCCTGCGGGACACCACTGGCCACAGGCCTCCAACTAGACTCGGCCCCATTTATCACCACCCTCTGGGCTCTGCCATTCGGCCAGTCCTCAATTCACCTCACTGTCCACTGATCCAGTCCACACTTCCGGAGCTTTCCTATGAGGATGTTATGGGAGACTGTGTCAAAAGCTGTTGGAGGTCAGCCGGAGTCAAGACATGCACTCAATGTGAGTTAAGATTCTTGCTCGTTTATTCAGCATGATCATAGCATTTTTATACAGTTTAGCTCTGCCCATGTGCCTTAAGTGGTTCCCTATTGGTTACAGACTGTGTTCGTGGATAGATACCATTGGCTAGTGCCATGCCTGCGTACTCTGGATTACAACAGAACTCCTCCTAACTTGCGGTCAGCTAGGCATCCTGTTTACTTCTTTCAGGCAGCCTAGTTCTTTGATTCTGCCATGTCAAGGACAGCTCAAGGGCATGCCTCCATCTCAAGGCCTGGATTGTGCAGGCCTTCTGGGAGGGCATGCCCTCGGCTCTCTAGCCATTCCTCTATAATTCCCCCTTTTTTCTTTTGCACAAGCCAGGCCTGATTAGAAATGGAAATTAGCATTTGTTTTGCACAGGATAAGGCACATCTCAGCAAGCACAAGCCAACAAGCACAATAATCAAAAGCAGAAGTCCCATTTTCATGAGGCCCTTGAGCCATCCCCCGAGACCCAACCAGTCTCATAAGGCGTCAATCCCAAATAAGCCAACGTCCTCTTTGATCTTCTGGGAGTGATCCATGAGCTGTTTGATCTGCTTGTGTATGGACAACGAGTGATCTTCAAGATTCATGCAGCACATGCCTTAGCCCCAACCTTTGAACCAGTTGTCCAACCATTCCCATCCACTGTCCACCTGCAACTTGTGCGCTCCTTCTTCCAACATCTGGATACTCTCATGGATGGATCTGCTATGATCAGACAAATTCATACAACACGTTCCATCAAAATCTTGTCAGCCATGTCCGTGCACCAGAAGCAGCTAATAACAGTAACACTTCTTCCTCCCATGTTTTCCTTCTGCAGGCTCACACTTTTCACAGCTAGGGTACCGGTTGCTTGCCTGCTACGTCTGATGTATGCGAGTTTGCTTCCAGCCAAGGTCTCACCCATTTCGCTGGCACCCATCTGGTTCCAGTGTCTGTAACGACACAGGCAAACCCTTTTCCCCAGGTTATCAAGTCCAAAGGCCCCGTCCATTTTCCCGTGTTCCGGTCTCTCAGCATCACCTTACACGAACCCGACTTTACTTCTGTCAGGACTCCCTTTAGCCCAGCCCTGTGTTTGACCATCGGAAGGACTAGGCTGTCCTGGGGTAGTCTCAAAAAATTTTAAAACATATGCTGCTCTTGCCAATCTCTCTGCAGGCATAATTCCCAATTCTCCCCCTTTTCGTTTTTTGTAGCGCTGGGCGTTTCAGCATTTGGTTCGTACGTTCCACTATGTCATGGTCCTCAGGATGCAATGGTATGGTGAAAAAACAATATTTTAAATCAATTATTAAGATGTCCCAATCATTTTGGAAGGTTCTCTATTTCCATTTCTATTTATGTTTGCATAGCTTCAATTTGGTTTCCTCCCCAGAAATTGCTTGGGATTTCCATAGGCCTCCGCTCCAGTAGCAATTGAGGCTTTTACAATTTGTAAGGACTGTTGCAGGTCCTTCCGTGCCAGTCGCACTGGAGCTTGGCCGTCGCTTCATTCTTGTTTCCCATGCTGAAGTATTTCCCTAATCTCTTTCCAAGGATACAAGTCAGAGTACGGCTCCCAGTCCTCCACTGGTGGGGAGGGGTGTGCCATAGTCTGAGTTATTCCTGGCTTTCCCGCTTTCAAATTCTGCACTTTCCTGTTGTGCTTATTCAGCCCTCTCTGACGATATATATTACACAATAAAGATCTAAAGACCACAGACACAAACAGCACAAACACAGTTTCTATCTAGTGGCACGACCTCACGTAGCTGTGCACTCCGCTAGTGAGTTCCACTGTTTCAATTGTCGAATCCCATCCTTGTTGCCAATTAGGTTGCGAATGGGCTTGGGATTCGGCAATAATCACACAGAACAAAGTGGCTACGGCTATTCAGGTGAAAGCACATTAAAGAAGCAAAGTATGACTAATTACTCTTGAGGTAATATTTGTCGGCAGGATACTGAGACTGAACATTCTCTCGAGTTGGCAGATTAGAGGGTTGCTGATAGGCTCCTAACTCGGCGGGTGTCCCCACGGAGACAATGTAGGCCTCAGTGTCAGGAGTCTCGCCCCCCCCCCGCTCTGCACTGTCTGTTTAAGCCCGGTGCATCCTGCCACGTAGGGCCAGTACGTGCCAGCAGGCAGACCGGGGGGCGGACAAACTCCACCTTCAGTCACATAACCTTCCCTCCTGGGTGCGCAGGTGCGCATACCAGTAAGTGGTCCCAGCTGTCAGTCTGAGGGTCCTGCCTTCCTCATCTCCCTCCCTCTCGGGTGTTTGACCTTCAAACTAATTTAGAAGATGTTCGCGGTTAAGTTGGCTACAAGCCTGGTCGAGCAGCCGCCTTCAACTGCTTTTGGAGGAGGTCGGCTGTGAGCCTGGCTGAGCAGCCGCCTCCGCGCTCCTTATCGCTCAGCCCGGGCAGGCAAACATCTTCTTTCTCAAGGTCTGAATTCTATTTCGCACAATAGTTTTATGACTCTACAGATCATACAAATTTCCACCTTTCAACCATACCTCGTGTCAGCATCAATATACAAAGGATACAACACATAATAGAGATTAACATAGCAAATAGAAATAATAGCCCTAATAACGGTTTCTGTCCCCACTTAAAGCATTACAGTTCTCCAATCTCCACTTTAAAAGACGGATCAAATTCCCCTGCACCTCCCCCCTGGCTTTCGTCAAGCCCTCAGCAACATAAGTCTCCTTGATCTCATTCGCCTTTTCTTCCCCGGTCCCCTTCTCTAATTTTTCAAGGTGATCTAACAAGTCCCGGACCCAGCCCGGCCGTTCTTCAGGCGCGATGAGGCGGGTGGGTCTGGAAGCGGGGGCACAGATGGTGTAGGGCGCCGCAGGCACAGGCGAGGACGTGGGCGGGAGGTTTGGCGATGGATCTTTCAAACACCAGCGGTTTTCGGTGGTGTGGCGGTCCCAGTCCTGACGTGCTCACAAAGGCTTTTACAGGTACACTGCTCCCAGCTTCGGGAGGCTCACGATCCGTCGGCAGCCCTGTGATGTCCTTTGGGCGACAGGGGGGCTCGGAACCCACATGCTTCTGCGGCTTGTCAGATGGTAACACTGGGCCCATGAACACCTCCTGAGAGGAGGTAGCCGCTTTCGTCGGCCCACTCTCTGAACTCGGTGACGTGATCGGGTGCCACTCCGTGACACTAAACATCAGCTCGGGGCTTTGCAAGTGTCCCTTGTCTCTAGCCCGTTTACACAGCTCATAGAGCTTCTTCGTACTCACGCTGGCCTCTCGCTTAGCGAGAATTTGTCCCAGCAAAGTGAGTGCCGCTTCCCTATCCATTGTCTCTCCCTTCTCTTTTTCTCTACCGGCGGTCTTACCAGAGCAGGTCCGTGCCTTCTGCGCGCTATCCGGGCCGGTCTCCGGCCTCCGACTTCCACCCCTCCGTCTGCCTCCTTGACCGGCGTCTTCGGGATGCAGATTCGAGGGTTTTCCGCGTTTAGGCGATCCGCATTGAAGCGTGGTTCCAGGGTCCCTGTTCAGGTGCCAAAAAGCCTTGCTGAAGTCAAGATAGACAACATCCACGGCTCTCCCATCGTCCATCCAGCTGGTCACCTCATCGTAGAAGGCTATCAGGTTCGTCAGACATGACTTCCCCTTGGTCAATCCATGCCGACTACTCCTGATCACCTTCTTTTCCTTGGCATACCTAGAGATGGTCTCTAGGATGAGCTGCTCCATCACCTTTCCAGGGACAGAGGTGAGGCTGACCAGCCTGTAGTTTCCCGGCTCCTCCCTCTTGCCTTTTTTGAAGACTGGAGTGATGTTGGTTTCTTCCAGTCCTCAGGCACCTCCCCCGCCCTCCATGGCCTCTCAAAGATGATGGAGAGCGGCTGAGCAATAACCCCTGCCAGTTCCCTCAGCACTCCTGGGTGCATCCCATCTGGGCCCATAGATTTATGGGTGTCCAGTTTGCCTAAATAGTCCCTAACCCAATCCTCCTCGACCAGCGGAAAGTCCTCCTTTCTCCTGGTTCTCTCTCTTGTCTCTGGGCTCTGTAGTTCATGGGGACTGGCCTTAGCAGTAAAGACAGAAGCAAAGAAGGCATTTAGTAACTCTGCCTTCTCTGCATCCTCTGCCACCAAGGCACCCTCCCCATTCAGCAGCTGACTAACATTTTCCCTAGTCTTCCTCTTGCTGCTGATGTATTTATAGAAGCCCTTCCTGTTGCCCCTGACATCTCTCTCTAACTCTAATTGCAAACGGGCCTTGGTCTTCCTCATTGCATCCCTGCATTATCTGACAGTGTTCCTATATTCTTCCCATGTGGCCTGGCCCTTCTTCCACCTTACATACGTGCTCTTTTTCTCATTAAGTTTACCCATCAGCTCCCTGCCCATCCACGCAGGTCTCCTGCCCTCCTTGCTCGACTTCTTTCTTATAGGAATGCACCGATCCTGAGCTTGGAGGAAGTGGTGTTTGAATATTAGCCAACTCTCCTGGACCCCCTTTCCTTCTAGGACCCTTGCCCAGGGGATTCCTCCAAGGAGCTCCCTGAAGAGGTCTAAGTTAGCTCTCTTGAAGTCCAGGGTTGCAATCCTACTTCTTGTCCATCTTCCTCCTCGCAGGATCGTGAATTCCAACATCTCGTGGTCGCTGCCGCCAAGGCTGCCCCCAACCTTCACATTTCCCACTAGACCACCTCTGTTTATTAGTATCAGGTCTAGCAGCGCCCCTCGCCTTGTTGGCTCATCAATCACCTGCATCAAGAAGTTATCTGCAATCTTCTGCAGGAATCTCCTGGACTGTCTGCTCCTAGCTGTGTGATTATCCCAGCAGACATCAGGGTGGTTCAAGTCCCCCATAAGGACCAGGGCCTGGGATTGTGAGGCTTCGTGAGGCTTGCAGCTGTGTTGCAGTTCAAATGGCTGCAGCGACCTGGTTCAGGGACGGCACGGCGACCACCCCCAAGCCACTCGGGCTATCAGCTAGTTGACACCAATGTGGTGGACGGCAAATGGCCTTTATTGATGGGAAACAAGGTGTTATATATCTAGGTTTACAACGTCACATCCGTCTGCTTACACCATAGACTAAACACTATTGGCTACTAGGGGCCCTATCTTTCCGTACAGCACGATATCTTCCGGCCGCCGTTCCCTAACTATCTGCAACAACTTCCCCCCTCCCTATGCATAACAAAACTAGCTAAAATACAACTATCTTATTCTTATTACTATCTTATTCTATTCTTATAGTTATACCAATCTTAAAATTACATATCATAAACTTGACATAAAACATAAGGCACAAAGAAGAAGGCGCGTAGAAGGTAGGGGATGACAGGTAATACCAGGGTGTAGGAATAGGGTGTACCTTGGGATAACTTGGGGGTAATACTGAGTGGATATATTCTTAAAGCAGTTGTTGGTGTTCTACTAACATGATGTTAACCTTCTCTAGCTGATTCTTGACAAACGGCATGAGCTTATTCAATATACAGGGTCCAAAGATTAGCGTCATCATGATCATTGTGATCAGCCCTGTCAAGGTGGATATCAGGGTGGTTAGCCACGGCGAACCGGTGAACAAATTTTTGTACCGGCTGCGTTTGGAACAGGGTTCAATGGGTGCTAGTTGGCAAGGCATGGCACTGAAAACTGGTGGCCCTGTAGTTATTTTTGTACTAATTGCTTGAGATTGTTCGATCTGTTCAAGTACCCCATTTAAAGGGCTGGTGTGACTCTACCTGTCCTATAGTGACAAGCTGCAAAATTAAGATAACACAAAGGCATCGCGGCCCCCTCTTGCGGAGGCTGTTTTGTTGTTTTCTGGATTCGGTCAGCGTGGAACTCGCAGGCTCGGGCGGGACGCTTGTCACCGGGGTGTACGGGTTACGGGGGTGTCCGATGATCCGGTCCTGTGAACAGAAACTCACAATTTTCATTAGTTTTATTTTAAAGGTAACAGCCTCCTGAATTGGGGTCAGATGCTCTTCCTTTGCAACATGCTTAATCATGAATGCTCCCGCCGGTTTTTCTTTAATTCGGATGTTTACCTTCTTTTTCTCCTTCCTTAAGTTTGAATCGGTTGTGAGCCACTCGTCCTGACTAGTGGCTGATCCGGAGTCGGAACTCGACTGACTGGTCACTTCCGGGCTCCGGTACTTTTTCGTTGGGCTTCGGCGTTTTTTGAAATGTCCGCTCTGATCGGTTCTCCGCCCCTCCCTCGGGCTCGCTCCAGGTCCCTCACTCGGACTTGCTCTCGACCCCTCCCTCGGGTCTTCTCTTTGTCCCTCACTCGGACTTGCTCTCGACCCCTCCCTCGGGTCTTCTCTTCGTCCCTCACTCGGACTTGCTCTCGACCCCTCACTCGGGTCTTCTCTCCGCCCCTCACTCGGACTTGCTCTCGACCCCTCACTCGGGTCTTCTCTTTGTCCCTCACTCGGACTTGCTCTCGACCCCTCACTCGGGTCTTCTCTCCGCCCCTCACTCGGACTTGCTCTCGACCCCTCACTCGGGTCTTCTCTTTGTCCCTCACTCGGACTTGCTCTCGACCCCTCACTCGGGTCTTCTCTCCGCCCCTCACTCGGACTTGCTCTCGACCCCTCACTCGGGTCTTCTCTTCGTCCCTCACTCGGACTTGCTCTCGACCCCTCACTCGGGTCTTCTCTCCGCCTCTCCCTCAGACTTCCTCTCGGCCCCTCCCTCGGGCCGCCCTCAGGTGTCCGGTCACTCCCATTGGTTTCCGGTTCCGGCGCCTCACTCGCGCCGGGGGCACCCTCGCCCCGCCCTTCCCCTTGTGGCTCGGCGCCATTTTGAGGGGCATAGGGTGGTGGCCTGGCCCAGACGTCATTATGCTCTGACTTCTTTTCAATGTTCCTGGCTTCCTCGGCTAGCTCGCTCCAAACAGAGCCTGTAGAAGGCCTCATCCTCTCCCTGGTCAGGAGGCCTATAGTAAACTCCCATGACAGTGTCACCCCTGTTGGCCTGCCCTTTAATCCTCACCCACAGGCTCTCGACCCATGCTTCATCCTCCCCTACGCTGAGCTCCATACATTCCAGTTGCTCTCTCACGTAAAGAGCAACTCCGCGACCTCGCCTTCCTGGCCTGTCCTTCCTGAAAAGCCTAAAGCCATCCATGGCCACATTCCAGTCATGAGAGCTGTCCCACCATGTCTCAGTAATTGTGATGAGATCATGGCTCTGCCAATGCACACGCATCTCCAGTTTGGCTTGTTTATTCCTCATGCTGCGTGCGTTTACATAGAGGCATTTGAGTTGGGCACCCAACATGCCTCTCTTTCTAGCTGGGGCAGTTGGTTCTTGACCATGCGGGCCTACAGAAGTTCTCTTGTTTTCCTATCTCACCTCTTCAGGCTTAGGGCGCCCTACACAGGCAATGGAGTTAGGCAGCTGTGAGTGGCATGACAGGCCATCGCCTACCCCGTAACCTGCTTTCCCAATGATTCTTCCCTCGAGTCTAGTTTAAAGCCCTCTCGATGAGCCCTGCTAGCTCATGTCCTAGGGCTCTCTTCCCCCTTTGAGAAAGATGGATTCCATTAGATTCCATCATGCCTGCCGCTGTGTAAGGCTTCCTGTTACTGAAGAAACCAAAGTTGTGGCGATGATGCCAGCCACGGAGCCATGTGTTAATGGACCATGTCCTCCTATTTCTTTCTATAATGCTGCCAGCACTGGGAAGAATGGAAGAGAATATGACCTGCGCACCTGAGTTCCTAATTGTCTTCCCCAATTCCCTAAAGTCCCCTTTGATCGCCCTCAGGCTGCGTGTTGCTGCTTCTTCTCCCACATGTAGGACCATCAATGGATAATAGTCAGTGGGTCTAACCAGGCTGGGAAGTATCCACGTGATATCCTTAATCCAAGCCCCAGGAAGGCAGCAGACCTCTCTTAGAGGGGGGGTCATGCCTACATATCGGACTCTCCATTCCTTGAATTGAGGAATCGCCCACAACTATAACCCACCTTTTCTCCCTCATACCTGTGGTAGCGATATGCAGGGTTCGTCTTTCTGATTGTGTTACTATTTTCGGAGAAGAGGGATTCTCGCCTATCCTGTCTACTGATTGCCCTTCCTCCTCCAGGGCCTCGTATCTGTTGGCTAGGGGTACCTGATAGGGTAAGATGGGAGAAGGTTTTTTTCTTTCCATTGCGAGCCTGGACTTTTATCCATACATTGCTGTTCTGGTTTCTTCCCCCTTGTGTTACCTGGGGGATGGAGTCCATAGTCACTCGTTGCAATGTGCTTCTTGGTGCCTGTCCCTGTTCCTCCCTCTCTGACTTACAGATACGTCTTCGCCTTTCAACCTCCTCTCATAGCTCAGCTACCATGCTGAGCAGATCCTCCACCTGCTTGCACCTCACACAGCTGCTCTCCCCCAGGCTGTCCAAAGGAAGTGTCAGGCTATGGCACTCCTTGCAGCCTGACACCTGGACAGCCTCATGCTTTACCAGTCGATCAGTCTGGGTGCCCTTCTCCTTCTTAGTAAGTGCTGGCGCGGCCCTCTGACGAGTAATTGCCATGGTAGATGCGCCGGGAAGCTCGCTGCTGCACACTCAGCCTGCGCTAACTGCCGAGCTAACTGCCGCGTCACACCCTGGCTGCCGTGCCACGCTCTGCTCGCCGCGCTCCTGATCGCTCGCGCTCCCTGGGGGCGGCTCTTGTAGGCGCGGGGCTTGGGTCGTCTGCCCTGCTGACTCCGCCGCGCTGCGTCAGCGCCGCCTGGGGCTAGGGGTGCCTCGCTCTCCCTGCTCTGGGGCTTGCGCTTCTCTACGCGGCTTCTGGCCGCCGATTTAGCTCCTCTCGGAAGGGTCTCACGGCGCGAGTGTCCGCTCCGGAGCCATTACCTACGAGGAATGATGTTCTCATGCAACTTTTCTTCATATCAATCGATGAGCCCATTGCTGAATTCGTGTGCTTCCCCTTACCTTTCCTTGATTCCTAATTAGTGCCTTATCAATAGCATAACTGTTTTTGCATTCATTTATAAAACCTGATCAGGCAGCAAGAACCAAGTCTGATACAAGTGTGAAATTACAAAGGGTCTCGTTCTGTTTTCCATAGGTTACGTACACTTACTTTCCATAGGTTACATACACTTACGTGGATGTTTCCTCCTGCAGGACACCCTGCTGCTCTCTGCAGCTTGGTGCAGACCCCACGCTGACCCTGCTCTGCAGACCCCACGTGGGGACACCCAAGACATGGTGTTCCCTGCCATTAGGGCACAGGGCAGGGGATGATTTGCCCAATATCACATAGCCAAGATAAAAGAGCCCCACTTTCCCTCCAGTCTCCCTGCAGGCAGGCTCTAGTCCAGGACAAGGCAGGCAGCGCTTTGCCCATGTGCACATCTTCTCAGAAACAGTAGCCTCCTGCAGCTGTTTTTCTGCTGCTGAACTGCTGCAGGAGGACGTGGTCATAGTCTCCAAAGTAGCCTGACCTTTCGCAGTTTCTGTAAGCCACCAGGGAGGAACCTGAACAGGAAATATTTTATTGAGTGCAAGGTGCATTTTTGCAGTAGAACTGAAACCAAGACTGAAAAACAGATGGCTGATAAAAGTAAAATATAGTCCGTTCAGGAAGCCCATAAATTGATGCAGCATGTTAATAATTGAGTACCCGAGACGGCTATGCTATTTCTGATACGGGAGACCACCACTCTCTTCCTGCACATGGGCCAGGCTGCAGCAAGCCTGGAGGCAGCCAGGTCACTCCTGTCATTTTTGCCTATCTTGGTTGGCCAGGATCTGGCCAACACTGGGAAAGGAAGCACCGAATACTGTGAGGAAAATTATTTTTTGACACAGAGATCCTTATGAACCTCAGCATAAGAAGAGGACTTTGGACAAATCCCAATCATCTCACTCATGTGAGCACCAGAACTGGTGGGATTGTACAGTGCTCACACACTCCGAGGCAGGGTGGCCCTTGGTGCCTGATGGCCTTCCCAC
The DNA here is from genome assembly GCF_059628265.1 of Tinamus guttatus. Classification (NCBI taxonomy): domain Eukaryota; kingdom Metazoa; phylum Chordata; class Aves; order Tinamiformes; family Tinamidae; genus Tinamus; species Tinamus guttatus. Next base: position 169,890 of record NW_028289016.1, on the reverse strand, counting down.
CCTTGCTCCATGAGGGTGTCCCGGCTGTCCTGGGCCAGCTGGCCCTGTGGGGTGTCACCACAGGATAACAGGAAACCACAAGTCCATGTCAGACATGCCAGGCATCTTCCAGCCTCATCTGCAGGCTCATGGTGTTTGACTGAGGTAACTGTGTCTTGAAGTCAGCCTTGAAGCTGCTGCTCACCACATAACAGGGACATAAACTATAACCGTTCCCACTACGCTTTTTTGCAGAGACATGTTTTGGAGATTTTTTTCAGCAAAAGCTTGAGCAATTTTGACAGAAGGGATCTTTGGTTCTTTAAAAAGTGGCTTATTTTTCATGTAAAGGAAATTTGCTTCTAAGGGCAATGTCACTTCCCGGGTTGCCCTGTGAATCAGCAGCGATGTGGCTGGCTCTACAAGGCAGGGGGGCACAGTCAGCAGCTCCTGCAAGCAAGGCAGAGTATCCACAGCTTAAAAGGGGGAGCTAGGCCAGCAAGCTGAAGCATATTCCCGTGTCCCTGTGAAAAAGCCTCATATCACATAACATGACCCATTAAAAATCACCTGCAGGCACTCACAGTTTGATGCAGCTTGTGTAATCAGGAGTTGCATGAATATAAAATGTCTCAGATTTAAGGGATGAGTAATAATCCAAATTCCTGCAAGTAGCTGCGAGTCCAAATTCCTCAGCAGTCTCAGAGCAGTTGCAGCCTGCTTTGAACATGCTTTGCTCAGGATGATGAAACCAAGCAGGCTTACAGCAAATTTGACTCTCAAAAAGAAAAAAAAAAAGAAAGAAAAAAAGTGTTTTTCTTCAAAGCTGTAGATATAGGCTAATACCACAGTTGTTTGGAACCGGCTTTAGACGTGAAGTTTCCCAAAGTAGTGATAGAGTGAATTTAGGCATTTTGAAAGAGATGCTGGAAGATGTTAGAAATTAAGCATTGGACCAATATCTTTTAGATCCGTTCTTTTTTATGTGAACATCATTAATATATTTTAAAAGGGGACTAAATGCCCAGCAACCCTGAAAAGAGCACAATAACACACCACATCTGGATCGGACTGTGCTTGCAAAAAGTGTTATTAAATTGGGCTCCCAAGATTAACCACTGCAATTGAAGAAAATAAAATCCACATTTTCCCACTGAATGCAAGTTGCACTTTTACCACATAGGGCAGTATTTTCAGTTGCTATCAAGAATCAATCCAAACATTTAATCTTGGTTTTAACTTCAAGGCTAATCAGTGCAATCATCCCCTGCAACAACTTGGAGAACTTTGTGCTGATTATGGCTGTTGTTTTGCTGAACACTCCCCTGAGAAGTAGATTTTGGCCAAAGGCAATGTCATGTGTTGTCCCCCCTTCCATGTCTCTTTGCTGTGCATCTAAAGTCTGCGTCCAACTTTTTCAACTTTTTCTCCCTAGGTATCTGAGCTTCTCTCTATATTTCACGCTAAGTAATTCTGCTGCTGCTGCTGCTGCTGACATTTGTTGCTTATGCAGCCATGCAGAGGGGCGTAGCGAGGGCCTGGAGAGTTTATTTCAGCTGCCTGCGTGCTGAGACCAGTGATGTCTCTTGGTCTGCTCCAGCATGTTGCAGAAGCCTCTTTAGACTCCCACCAAGGTCTGCTCTCGTCATGTTGGGGACCATCCAAACACGTAACCAGAAAGAGTGTTTGCACCAAACATCTTAATTTCTGCAAGCAACAAGTAGGTGAAGGGCAGGGGTGCAGATAGGCTCAGATAGGTGGTGGATAGGAGAAGTTTATCCCAAGGGATCAGGCTTAAACCCAATGTCCTACACCATGTGTGGTTTGCCAGGCTGTGCCACGCTTCCATGGCCTGAGCATGAGGCAGGAGGTTGAGATAGTCCCAAATTATAGGATTGTTGGCTCCAGATGGGAGTTTTATTTCCATCTTAAAGTGCCCAGGCTGATCAACTGAAAGGAGATTTGGAGTTAGCAAGGGAAATACATGTGAATTGATTTGTGGCAGCATCACTGGCACACAAACTATGCCCCTTTTCTTTGGCTCTCCCTAACCCTCTGGTCCTATCAGCCCAGTGCCACCTTGATGGCGGGATGCAGTGCAGGAAGGGGGAGAACGGTGCTGGGGAGCCCAGTTGCATGCCCATCCTCTCTTGGAGGACAAGGACGCTTGTTCCAGCATCCAAAAAAAAAAACCCAAACAATGTATTGTTTCACTGATGCACTTCTTTAATTAATAATAGTTTTTTAAAAAAGGAAAAGTGCCCTCGACTTGCTGAGTTTAAAATTTTATTTTGTCTTTTTTTTTTGTAAGAGTTGGAAGCAGCCTGCACCTGCATCCACTGAAATCAACAGGACTCTGTCACAGACTTCTGCAGCAGCAAGGCTGTAACCAAAGTGCTACAGCCCATCTGTGCCCTTTGGCTTCACTTGCCCAAACCTGGAGGTGGTAAGACCAGTCCTGGAGCTGCCTATTAAAGCAAAGGCATTTTGAGCACCATAAAGGACTCCAAATCTATCAGAATCAGGCCCTACAGCTGTAGTATCAAATGACCGAACATAGAAAAGAAGCTTTCTTGGCTAAAAATCTGGGAGAGCAAAGAAATTGCATTATGCCAGGAGCTGGAAAGTTTGAGTGAAGGTAGAGCAAATGGGCTGACAGTTAGAGGAAGCTCCCTGGCAAGAGCAATCAGAAACCTCTTAGATCTTCAGAGGTAGAGCATGGAGGGCTGAGCATCTTTGCCTCATCTTTGGGAGACAGCAGTGAAACAGCCACTGCTGCTGAGCCAAGATTACAGCTTGTGTGTCAGATTTGACTTAGAGCTGGGGACAGGCCACAGAAGACCATCTGAGGAAGCATGTGAGGGCTAAATCACAGCATACCATACAGCTGCCCAGGACATGTGGTCTCCCAGCCAGCCCTATCCCAAAGGACAAGTTTCCCTTCTTAGAGAAGGTCCAACCATCCCTGGGCAGATCCTAGTGTGCTCCGGTGTTGGTTTGCAAGGCAGAAAACATGGCAGCAAGTACTAGTAGCTGTCTGCACTACAGGGCCTCCTCAGGATTCCTCACACTCCCGCAGCCTCACAAGGCGGAGGGTTTTCCAGGGAAGGGAAATGGCAGGATGCTACAAGTTTACTCCTCCCGTCCTTTGTACTCCCCAGATCCTTCACACTGTACAGTCTGGGCAGTATTTGTCTCCTGGGATAAGCATGAGCACATCCGTGAAAGTGCAAAGAGTCAAACCCACCATCCATCTTATTTGGTAATTACCTTGATTTTCTGGATCTCCGGCATGTCTGAGCACCTGCTTATATACTGCCAGAGTTTAGCATGGGAGTGTAAAATGATGGATCCCTTCTGTATCTCTGGGCTTCTTTACAAAGTGCAAGGACTCCACATAAAATGAGATCATCCAGCCAGAGCCTTGCAGCGAGAGAGAGCAGAAGGAAAGGCTGCACACCTGCACCAGGCAGGTAATGGGCAAATAATGACTCCTCCGTCTGGTGGTTATCTGCCACTGGCACGATGCCCAGGAGGGACAGGGGGGAATATTTGCTTCTTCAGGCTGTTGGCTGCCTCTGCAGACTGCAGATAAGGTAAGAACCAAGGGAAAATGTTGCTGTCCTAGGCAGCATGAAGGTTCCTGTTGGATCAGTGCTCTGCAAAAGGCCCTGTGAAGCCTCTGATTTGCTATACTGAAGCACAAACAGTCCTGTATAGTAGGTTTACAATTTAAAACATTGAAGAAGGTATTTCATGAGCCAAAGATCTGGTTGTCTCTGGTGTAACTTCTCTGAATAGAGTTACATGGCGAGAGGGTGGAGGCTGTGGATTTCATCAGTCTGTGAGATCTCTTTGAATCGGTCACATTTTCATCATAAAAAAGGAACATCTGGACATATTGTGCAAGGACCACATTCTGCTTTCTGTTGTGCTGAAGCAAACCCAGAGTTGTCCCAATGGACTAATTCAGGATTTACCCCAGGATAAACAAGAGCAATATCTGACACCATATTTTTGGCTTTATTGATTTGTCCTCTAAGCTTAACCTGGTTTTGGCCACCTTGCACTGATTTTCTATATTTTCCTGTTTCTGAATGAATCAAAAGCACAAGCAGCACTTCAAGCACTTTCAAGCAGCACTTCCTCCATGCTCAGGAGCGGTGCATCCCTATAAGTAAGAAGTCAGGCGGGGGGGGGGGGGGGCAGGAGGCCTGCGTGGATGAGCAAGGAGCTACTGGCAAAACTCAAACAGAAGAAGGCACTATACAGAAAGTGGAAAAAAGGACAGGCTCCTCGGGAGGAATATAGGAAGGTTGTCAGGGAACGCAAGGATGTGACCAGGAAAGCCAAGGCACAACTGGAATTAAATCTGGCAAGAAATGTTAAAAATAATAAGAAGAGCTTTTTCAAATATATCAATGGTAAAAGGAAGATTAGGCAAAACATGGGTCCGCTGGTGAACAGCATGGGTGCCCTGGTTACCAAAGACATGGAAAAAGCAGAGTTACTGAACGCCTTCTTCGCTTCAGTGTTTACCAAGGGCAGCCCTCTGGATTCCCAGACCCTAGAAACCAGAGAAGGTGCCTGGAGAGAGGAAGACCTGCCATGGGTAGAGGAAGATTGGGTCAGAGAGCACCTAAGGAAACTTGACATCCACAAATCCATGGGCCCTGATGGGATGCACCTGAGAGTGCTGTGGGAGTTGGCAGATGTTATTGCTAAGCCGCTCTCCATCATCTTCAAAAGATCCTGGAGAACGGGGGAGGTGCCGGAAGACTGGAAGAAGGCCAATGTCACGCCAGTCTTCAAAAAAGGCAAGAAGGAGGACCCAGGCAACTACAGGCCAGTCAGCCTCACCTCCGTGCCCGGAAAAGTCATGGAGCAGCTCATCCTGGCTGTTGTCTCCAGGCACATGGAGAATAAGAAGGTGCTCAAGAGTAGTCAGCATGGATTCACCAAGGGGAAATCATGCTTGAATAACCTGATAGCCTTCTATGATGGAATGACCAGCTGGATAGATGAGGGGAGAGCGGTGGATGTCATCTACCTGGACTTCAGCAAGGTTTTTGACACCGTCCCTCACCTCATCCTCCTGGGCAAGCTCCGGAAGTGTGGGATAGATGAGTGGACAGTGAGGTGGATTAGGAACTGGCTGGATGGCAGAGCTCAGAGGGTGGTGATCAGCGGTGCAGAGTCTAGTTGGAGGCCTGTAGCTAGCAGTGTCCCCCAGGGGTCAGTCCTTGGTCCAGTCCTGTTCAATTTATTCATCAGTGACCTGGATGAAGGCACAGAGTGTTCCCTCAGCAAGTTTGCTGATGATACGAAACTGGGAGGAGTAGCCGATACCCCAGAGGGCTGTGCTGCCATCCAGAGGGACCTGGACAGACTGGACAACTGGGAGGTGAAAAACCTCATGCAATTCAACAAGGCCAAGTGCAAGGTCCTGCACCTGGGGAGGAATAACCCCAGACACCAGTACAGGCTGGGGACTGACCTTCTGGAGAGCAGCTCTGCAGAGAAGGACCTGGGTGTCATGGTGGATGACAAGTTGACCATGAGGCAGCAGTGTGCCCTTGTGGCCAAGAAGGCCAATGGGATCCTGGGGTGCATTAAGAAGAGCGTCTCCAGCAGGTCGAGGGAGGTGATCCTGCCCCTCTACTCAGCCCTGGTGAGGCCACATCTGGAGTATTGTGTCCAGTTCTGGGCCCCACAGTACAAGAGGGGTGTGGAGCTGCTGGAGAGAGTCCAGCACAGGGCCACAAGGATGATCAGGGGCCTGGAACATCTGCCCTATGAGGAGAGGCTGAGGGAGCTGGGCCTGTTCAGCCTGGAGAAGAGAAGGCTGAGAGGGGATCTGAGCAGTGTCTATAAGTACCTCAAGGGAGGCAGTGAGGAGGATGGGGCTGGCCTCTTTTCAGTGGTGGCCACTGACAGAACTAGAGGAAACAGCCAGAAACTGAAGCATCAAAAGTTCCACAGAATCTTAAGGAAAAATTTGCAACAGTGAGGGTGACAGAGCACTGGAACAGGTTGCCCAGAGAGGTTGTGGTGTCTCCTTCTCTGGAGATCTTCAAAATTCACTTGGACGCAGTCCTGTGCCACGTGCTCTAGGTGACCTTGTGTGTGCAGGGGGTTTGGACTAGATGATCTCTAGAGGTCCTTTCCAACCTTAACAATTCTATGATTCTATGAAAAAAAGCAGAAGTCTCCAGTTTTTCCTTCTTGTGAGGATTTTATCATCCTTAGCATTTTCCAAAAACTCCGTCCTTCATCACGGCTTCTGATCGTCTTTTATACGTTTGGCATATTGCTCCTGCTATCTTCTCTTCCACACAAAAACACACTGCTTATTCTTTTTTTTTCTTTTTTTTTCACTTTCATTAAAGAAGAGTGAAAATTAGAGATTGGTGTTTTTTTTTTTTTTTTTTTTTTCTCTCATTGGCTCCAAAGGCCTCACCTAAGAAAACAGTATGATGAAGCCCACTTGGGACCGTGCTGGGAATTGTACTTTTGAATTAACTGCCTTTGATACTCTTTAGGGTATGAGGGATTTAAGGAACAGAAAAATACTATCAAATGCAGCAGTATTTCACTTTAATTTATCTCTAACTCCTTTTCTTATTCTCTGACCATATCTTCAAACTGTCCTCTGTTGGCCAGAGTGAAAATCTGAAGCTATGATTTTTAAGAGTGATGAGTGGCCTTCTCTCCTCCTACTTGAAAAGGTGTAGAAAAGGGTGTTCACTGCAGAGGCACCTAGAGAAGTATCCACAAAGAAATACAGGCAGTAGCCTTTCCTACCTATCTCTACTTTTCCTCCAGGCCCCCTCCTGCTTTTCCAGAAGGCACCTGAAAGCCTGAACATATTCTGCTTGATGCCACTGCGATTTTAGGATAATTGGCTTTGTTCCTGAGAAAGAAATGTTCTTGGCCTGGTAGACATGAAAAAGCATCCTCATGCAGATGTTTCCTGGTACTTCTCTTTTCCAAAACTGGAACAGGAGTTGATGCTAGAATAGCCTTGGCATAAGGACAGGCTGATGCATGTAATGCATATCATTAAAAATAGTTAGCACAAAGAAATGGTTGTTATTTTGCTTAAATTGAGCTAGACTCAGTAGCTAATTAAGGGCACACTTTTTTCCCATGGTTATATGCAGTTTTCAAATTCCCATAACACAAACTGTTTTAGAGGATAAGTTAAATACAGAATGCATTGAGTTTGGTAGAGAAAGTTTAAAGGTCTGCATTTTCCCACCAGAGCTATTTGATATCAGCTACTGTGTGTGTGTGTGTGTGTGTAGGGGTTATGACCTCTTTTATTTTTATAACCATTGCCATGATTTCATAATACTGGCAGCAGTCACTTCAAGTGAGGGACTAGATGTTATTACTATAATTGTATGCTAGAATGCGGGCATAAAACAGAAAAACTTTTCTATAGATAAATGCCAGTAGCAAAATCATTTTGTCCAACAAATAGTCCTTTAGCAGTGTTATGAATATTATATTAGCCTCAGTAAAAACTATGCCAGAAATGTCTACTGTACATGGCACAAGTTCTATATTCTTACAGTAGCTTTGTTCTAAGAAATGAATATACTTGGTGCTTTGAGTATGCAGCGCCTTTCCTCTGCAGAGCACATTACAGATGTCCACTCATTAGTCAACACAAGGACCCATTGTAGGGGCAATAGCACCATTTTAAGTATGGGGAAACTGAGGCAGGGAGGGTAAGGTTACATGTACTGGTTGTAGCTAGATGCGCTTAGCCTAAAAAAGAGGTGGGTTTGCTGTCAGGGTGGGATTTGGGATGGGGCAGCTGTTCTTCCAGCCCTGACCTCCGCCTTGCCCAGGGGATGAATTAAATAGTGTATTAACTTGCAAAAGTAGATTGATTCAGCTTAATCTCAGTTATCATGTTAGCATGGAATTAGTAAAATTACTTTTTGGGAATGTTTCATAATGTCATTTTGAGTACTTTCCCTATTTGTTAAAGTAATGATCTGATTTTGACAGTTAAAAATATTTTTAGCATATGAAAACAATGTTGATGTATGGATAATTCACAAGCTGTTATTGAATGTTTGCTATCAGACCTACAAGCTATGTGGGTATGCAGTATGTTCAGTTATCTGCTTGACTGACACTTTTATAAACAGAGGATAACATATAACAAATCAAATATTTTGTGATTTGCATTTCAGCATAACCATTTCTTTCTGCTACAATTCAAGAAACACTGATATTCACAGATTTAAAAAGTGGGAAGTGATGATGAATGTATGTATGGATGTATGCATGGTAGTAGTATGATCCTGCTACCACCAGTCACATGATTGTTTATACTCCAGCAAATATTCACATAATAAACTAGCTGAATAAACTAGCTGATTTAAATAAATGTAAATATTGTTAATCTCCCAATGACAAATGTCAGCATCAACTCATATTTCAAAAGTAAATTCAGGTTTGTAAATGTGTGGTGTTGATCAAAGCTGCAGTGACATAGCTTTTTCAAGGTACGCAGACCAGTAATAAATATCTCAGCTGGCATGAGCTATATTTTAGTTGACTATATCTAAATCCAAGGTCAGGTGGAAAACAAGCAAAATTGCAGATAATAGGGACCCTGGAAAAGGAGAAAGAGTTTGAGGATAGAACCAGAGACTTATTCAAAGTGAGAGATGTCATCTCATGATTGCTGATGAAGAATGATCACTGGGCAATTCAGCCATGAAGTCCCAGAGCTTTGTGATTTATTCACCATGCTTTAAAATAACACTGCAAGGAAAATCTACAGTGAGACTGCAGTTCAGAAGAGCATTCAGCTTGTGAGGGGGCACAGGGACAACCTGTAGCTCCTCTGCCCCTTCCATCTGCTCCTTCTCGCATTCAGGGCAGAGACGGGGATGGTGCCCGTCCCTGCAATGGACTCCTGTGTGGCTCTATCTCAGTTTGTCTTCAGACATCCCAGGAGTGCAGACGTTAGACACAGAGGCTATGATGTGGGTACTGATAATTTTTATATCGTCATTGGTTTCTGTCAGTGTTTAACAATGATGAAGACAACGTGAGCAGCACAGCTGTGCCAATGACCTGCATTGACTCTCCTCACTGAGCATGCAGAGTTATTCTGATTATAGGATTCCTTATAGGATTATAGGATTATTAATCCTTATAGGATTATAGGATTCCTGTTGACAACTCTTCAATGATGTTTAAAGTTGTGCTAAGTTGTGCTTCCTAGGGAAGTCAGCTTGCTGTGTGAGTGAGGATCATCAGTACTTATGTGACATACTTCTGGAACCAACCCTGCCGTGGAGAAGGAGTTGGAGGGTGCAATGTGTTCATGACTGAAGATGAGGAGGTAGGCAATAAGAACACCACCATTCATAAGTGAATACAATACTGTATGACCCAATACTCAAGTAAGGGCACTGAATTCCTCGTTTACTCACCTGACATATTTTTGTCATTGTGTCATGGAACGAGTGGTGTTGGGGGTGAGTGACACAATGCACTTCACTCGTGGGAAAGAAATAGGAATAGGTTTTATTGGTAATGACAATGGTTTCACGAGATTCTATGGCAAGGTCACTTATTAGTTACTGCATGGAGGTTCAAGATACACACAGAATTACCAAGGACACCCTCCCGTTGGGTCGTGAAGTTCAGATTGGACCCCCTTGCTTTCCAAACTCCTTCTGAGAGGACTCTGGGTGCAGCTGGATCCAGTCCTAGTCCCAGACCTGGTCAACGGTTTATGGCTAAGGGATTTGTGCACAAAGTAAGGTTTACAAATTCAGAAAGAGAAAGACACGCTATAGTCACTTACCACGAATCTGTAGTGGGAAGGATCTTAATGGGAAGGATCTTGACCTCGAGGAGTATCCTTGAGAGGCATCCCTGCTCAAGGGGAGATCCTGGCGTGCAGCCCACTGCCATGCAAGGAGAGCTCAATGGGCTCTTGGGCTGTCTCCGTATTTATGGGATAAGATGATTGACTGATAGTCATTCTTTCAATTCAGAAATGACTGTTGGCTGGTGTACTCACAGTTAGCCTTATCTCCCCATCAGGATAGGGCCATCAGGACTGTTATTGATGGTTAATGTCTGGGTGGGGGAAGAAATGAGGGAGGCAACTACCAGGATCAGATAATGTGGTAGTTAACACCTGAACAGGGCTATGTGTGAGAAGTCAGGATGAGCTGGGGAAGCAGCATATCCGTCACACATTGCTTCCCTTTCCTGGCACAGTCTTTTATAGGCTTACTGTTCACCCTCACAAGGATCATTATTAGGCCTTACTCAGTTACTGCAGAGATCTTTATTTCTCATTCACTGGAATTAACAGAACAAAGATCACCAGTGTTCTGGGTGATCATATCTGCATTGCTAGTTTGGAATGCACAAAATTAAATTTCAAAATTAAAACAAGAACACAGATAAGATAGATAATGTTATTTTATTGACATTTTAATTATCATTCCAAACTCCCACCCAAATTCAACTTATTGGGCTTGCTGACTTGCTCCGTACCCTGTCTTGATGAAAGACACAAATCATCCATATTTGTGCTAGGATGCTCTGGACAACACTGCATCTCCCAAAAAGAGTAACACAAGAAGTATTTTACAATTATTATTTTTGTTGAAAATTACCTCAAAGTATTTCCCCAAATAAGCAAACATTAAACCATTTGCTGCATTATCTTGTGCTTCTAGCCTACGCTGTTCATTTTGTTCCGTTTTGGTGAAAGACTAACACCAATCAGGGAGCTCGTTCATGTAGGTTTGTTCTCTAGGTCTGATGTTGCAGCCCAGAGACAAAATCCTTTGTTTCCCAGTTCTGCAAGGAAATACTTATGTGTGAACTTTACACTTTTCATCCAAAATTTCTCAGGGAAAAAATAAAGAGCAATGCAATTTCTCATAATATCATACTTTGCAGAAACTGTTTACTACTCATCTGCTCCTTAAATCGTGCAGAGATGGGAAGCCTAACATACCTCACGTGGGCCACTTTTTGTTCCAGACACTGGATACCAAATGGGACCATTTACATTTGCAGCTGCTGACACATATGCTAAAATTAGAGTAAATAAAGAACAGCAGCTTCATGGGGACAAACAAACCCAAACTCTTTCACAGATGAGAGAGAGCCTGGAGAACTCAGGCTTTCTAACTAGACTTGATGCAGAGGCCGGTGCAGTGCAAGAGCCCTGTGCCCACAAAGACACAGTAGCTGATATCGGTCAGCCAGAGCCATGTCCTGTCCTGCTCCCTTGCCAGGGAAATCCTTTCACAGCCCTGGACTCTTTTTTTCTCTTTTTCTCCCCCTTAACATATGTTACAATGTCTTATTATGTAGGAACACACTTCCCTTTAACATGTCTGTCTTCTATCCACTCAGCCTCCTCCACAGACTTGCCCTAGACAACTGCAGTCATTGTGGCTAATGCCAAGAAAAGCCCACTCTCCATTTGTACCCATGTTCCCTGCTTGCTTCATGCTAAGACATTGACAGAGTGCAAGGCCTTTCTCCACAGCCATGTCACAGGCTTTTTTTTATAGGATTCCCTTTCAAAATGCTAGTGCAGTGGAATTTTGTGACCCCCATCCACAGCAGCTGTGCCCCATGGATTATATTCAGATAAGAGGATATTGTGGCTTTTAAGGCATAGTCTGTGTTGTGGCGAAGAGGCTGCAGAAAGGCCAAATTGCACACTCCGCATTCTCTCTGAGCAGTCGGATTGTACTTTCCCAGGGCAGAAAAGACCAAAAATTTCAACTGTTTTTCATAGCTAATCTCAGGAAAAAAAATCCTTTCAACAGCTTTTATTTAAGTGTGCACTCTATTCTTTATTATGAAGGATCCTGGCTGGGACACCCCCTCATGGAAATCCCAGATAAAATGGGCTCCGCAGGATTTCTAGGCAATGACTCAGAGATATCCCTGTGACTTGCACAGAGTCAGCTCAGGCTTATTGCCTGCCCTCCCTGTTATTCCTCTTTGCAGGCAGGTTGCTTAGCTCAGACTCCTCCAAGCGTGGTGCTCCCGACTCTGTTTGGCCTGAGCGAGGAGCTTCCACCAGACCCGAGCTGCAAACACATCCCTTATCCCCAGGTAATGCCAAGTACATGGCACAAACCAAATTCTGGTGCCAAGTTTTCAGGCGGCTCTATTTCTATACTTATGCAAAGTGGAAAAGTGACTTTACTACCTTAAGAGCGTTCAGCTATGTTTTTCTCTCTAGCTTTTTCTCTGCCTCCATTTAAAGGCTCTTCTAGGACATTGCCTGGCAGCCACAGCTCCCAGCGTCCCACTCCCTGCCTAGGGGGGTTTTCCAGCCCGCACTCTGCCTGCCGCAGTGCTGCAGCACCTGCAGCATGGCCTCAAACCTTTGAGGACAAATTCAGGGCCTTTTCTAGAAACCTCTAGACCTCCACAGTGGAGACCACGGCACCCAGGCCCAGGCTGAATTCTCTCTTCATCCTGAAGAAATTTACTGAAGCTTTATCTCCTACCCAAGGTTCATCCCCTCTCTCTCTTCTATAGACTGTCTTTCACTTCATCTTATCTTCATCTTGGGTCTACATTCAACCAGAACACAGGACAATGTCTTCCCACCCTTCACGCTCAGGAGCTGACTGGAACCTATCCCACAACTCCTGTTTCCAGGGGCTCCTGTGTTAGCAAGGGAACAGCTACGGGCTGCACACAGAAACATGGGGACTGCACAGTGTGTGTCAGACTTGGGCATGCTAAGGAGCAGAACTGGATATATCTTAAGGCTGCTGCATTCAAAAATAGCAATGTTGGGGATTGCAAGTTTGTTCTAAGTCATCGCAATTCCGCTTAAGCCTTCCTGTAGGCAAGTCCTCCCCTTATAGAGACTTAAGCATCCTCTTTAACCATAGATGACCTTGGATGGCACAGCAGCAGACAGAAGGGGAGTTTGAAAACCTTAACCCTGGGCCAGTCCTGAACCGCGTCTCAAACCCATTTAGTACTGTGTGTGAATGAGGCCTTTGTTAGTGACAATGAGTAGGACGTTCAGAGAACTTGGGAAAGTATGCTTGGTAAGTAAACTCACCTAACCCATAACAAAAATGATCTTGAAATTTGCCAGTCTTCTTTGCCCGAGGAGAACACAATTAAAGTCAATGAATTGTTTAATGTGAAGAAATAATGAGAGAGGGAATAAAAAAAGTGTACCATTTGATGATGCTGGTTTGGAATTTCTCTATTGCAGATTCCCCTCTGGATTGGTGATAAAAGCCCTTGGCATGCATCCTGCAGAGAAATCAAGAAGCACAGCAGAGATATATGTGCCTATCAGGAGCTATAGCCTACCTTAGCAGGGGGATGGACTCTGAGATCTAAGGCATTTTTCATCTTTAGCTGGGATTAGCCTCTCTCTGGCAGGCACATATTTGATTTTGGATCAGTTAGAAAGCCAGAATGCTTTCATAGGAGCACTCCCAATGACATGGAGGGCTGTTTCAAATATCCTGGCAAACTACAATCCTCCTCCACAAGAGGCCTGGAGCAGGCGGTAATTGCGGGATGGGTGTAGCACATACCTGCCCACGATGGGAAAAAAAAAAAAGAGCCTGGATCTTCAACCAGCTCATTCTCTTCTGGGTAAAATTAGAAGGCATAAAATATTTTTAATGCTTGAGAAGAGGCATAATCCCTGCAGATAAAGCAGGGGCTTAATTCAGGAACCATCCTTGTGTCCTGAACAACATTTCCACCTTTTTCCCATCACTTTTCACTGTCATCTCTCATTTTAAGGTATAACAGCCCTGAGCATTTTTGAGAAGCAGACATCTTCCAAACACTTGCAGATTAAAGCAAGCACCATATTTGTCAAATAGATATGGTGCTAATCCTGTGCTTTGGGAAGACCTCATTAATTTTTTTGGAGCTCAGTGTCTTAAAAGGATCCTTGCACAGAACTTACTATGGATTTTTTTAACTTTTTCTTAGATGATGTATAGGTAATCTGGGTTTAAATGAGAAGAACATATTTCTCAGTGGTAGCATCTGTTATTCTGCATTTCCTAGTAAATCTGCCATAGATATTTGGTTGGCAAAGAGGAGGAGAAAGGAGAAAAATTGTTAGCTATGCCTAACCTGCAATTTTCTGTTGTAGAAAACAGTCACAAGGATGAAATTTCTTTATTCTTCTGATCCAAGCTGTTTGCCAGGGTTCAGAAAGAATGAACTTTTCACCAAAGCATAAGGGTGCATGTTGCCGGCTGCTGTCTCCGGTCTCAGCTCATAGCTGTCGCCGGGCTCCAGCAACAAAACGTGTTCACTCAGAGGTCAGGCTCTCCGAGGCCATCCTACCCCGCTAGGGGACAAACCACGTAACACCAATATGGTTGGAGTGCCGTTTATTGTTTACTGCTCACTACAGTTATACTCCTTTCGAATGCGGAAGCTTGCTCTGCCACCAATCAGCAACAATGCCACCCCACATGGCTAGGTACTGATTCTTCAAAGTAAGACAGCTGACTCACCTTAATTTCTGTTAACCCTTTGCTTTCCGTAACATCGTGAGATCTTCCGAGCGCCAGGCCCTAAGCCTAAGTTTGGCCAAGTCAGCTTATGTCAAGCACGAAGCCATATTGCTATATCTACATAACCGACCACATTTCCCCCTCCCCATGCAAGCGTTTATTCAGTGTCTGCTTCTTGCGTTGCGGAATTAACAGAAATTGTAATATGTGGACGGTTATTAATTGTCTTATGCAGCGTAAAGCACAACTAAGCATCACAGCGCCTACTATTACGATAATACAGAGCATGATTCTTGTCTTAACTATAGATTTTAGCCATCCCCCTAGTCCGAAAAGGTCCGTGAGTCCATCCAGACCAAAAACCCCAGATCCTCCTGTATCTTTTTGGTGTGATCCATCAGCTGTTGAATTTGCTGATGTATTGCCTTAGAGTGATCACTGAGGTCCACGCAGCACATTCCTTCAAAGTCTTCACATCCATGCCCATGCGCCAATAACAAGAAGTCTATTGCTGCTCTATTTTGTAGTACAGCATGCTGAACTTGCGAGAGGTCAAGCGCGAGCTCAGAAAGAACCAGGCTGGTTGCATTAGCCTGCTTTACTGCCCAACAGGCCAGAGTGTTGAGGTTTCTTGTGTGTGCGCGCAGCTGCTGCTCCTGGTACAAAAAGAGACGTAAAGAAAGCCTCCCACCAATTCCATAGTTTTACGGTGTCGTCGTACTGTTCTGTCAATACTGCACTACCTGCTTCTCGTCGGGTCCTCACCCGCTGTGTTGCATTTGGGTGAACCCAAGGCATGGTCATACTGACCTGTCCAACTGTGCATGGCCCTCCAATTGGTTTAGTGGGGTCCCCATTCCAAGCTCGGTTACCACAGATGAGGAAATAGCCCAGACATTCTGTTGTTGCACATAGTGACAGTTGTACAGTCTTGGATCTTTTCAGGACCCTCCGTCAGTCATCTTGATCATTATTAGAAGGAAGGTTATCATCACTCCAGCGCGCACCTGTGTGAGATAGATTGTTCTGCTGTTTTGTTAGTCCCGGTTTAATACATCGTGCTGGAACCCATTCTATTAGATCATTCAACTGCACAGCTGCATATCCCCTTCCTAACAACCTCAACTCCCAACCATCTTCCCATTCTGCATTTCCAGGAAATCTTACCCGCACCTTTGGCAGTGGTCTTTTATCTTTTTCTCCTTGTCCGAAATGAGCGCTTATAGGTGTTACTGATTCTTCCCCACGGCAATGGTGATTTATCACATAAAGGGCTTGACTTAAAAGTTTTTGCTGTTCTTTCTGAGGTATGCCACCTGTATATTCTTCCCCCTCCCCAAGCCGAGTTAACTGCTGTTTAAGAGTGCGATGCGCGCGTTCAACAATAGCCTGTCTCTGACTATTGTAAGGGATTCCATGTTTCAATCAGATGCCCCATTTTTCCGCCCATGTTTGTGTTTGTCTAGATCGAAAGCAAGGGCCGTTATCTGTCTTGATGTGCTCGGGCGAGCCCATGACCGCAAAACGTGGTTAGATGCCTGCAGACATGTAGGGCCCTTTTGCCGGTCTGCACCATGGCCCACACAAACTTAGAGTAGGTGTCTATGGACACGTGGACATACTTGAGGTGTCCAAATTCAGGTACATGCGTGACGTCCATTTGCCACATATCTAATGCCTTTTTGATTGCTTCACTAAGCGCTTCCATTTGAGTTTGAACACTCTTTTTTGGTTGCATTGCTAAAAATACCCATTCCAGAATGATAAAGCGATAAGTGTAGTGATGATTGTCTTCTCCCCCTTTTTTCTTTTGCCACTGCATGATGAGGGCAAACACAGAGATTGGGTTGGAGACGACCATGAGGCGTATCGGAAGCTCAGAGCATCGCCGTCCTGCCCACCGGGTGGAGATGAGCTATCCTAGGCGATGGATGCATTGTTCCTGGATATCGGGGCACACGTTTACATGATCGGCCCGCACACAGTCTCTATCCTGTACTGATAAACTTGTTTACAGGTTCTTCCTCTCCTACTTCTGTGTTCTTGCAGCTGGTGACTTTCCCACGATCTTTTCGCCTTGGTCTTAGTCCGGCTCATTGTATCCGTCTTCTATCAGGAAGTCTCCGTTACTTAGATATGCTCCCACAATTTCCCCTTTTTTACACTGATATGATGTATTGAGTAGGCTATATGGATTCAGGCCTGTCCAGTTGCTTAGAGGAATACCTAACACCAGTGCATCAAATTGATCTGCTGTCCCACAAAGTCAATAACTCTTAATTTGGATATAATTAACGATACGTCTAAGAAGCATAACATATCTATTAGCGTTAAAAGTAGCATCAGCTTCTATAATAGCGTTAAAAGCAACATTACCTCCTAAAAGCCACAATATACAGCTAATAATAACAGTAGCACTTCTTCCTTCCATGTTTTCCTTCTGCAGGCTCACACTTTCCACAGTTAGGGTACCAGCTGCTTGCCTGCTACGTCTGATGTATGCGAGTTTGCTTCCAGCCAAGGTCTCACCCATTTCGCTGGCACCCATCTGGTTCCAGTGTCTGTAACGACACAGGCAAACCCTTTTCCCCAGGTTATCAAGTCTAAAGGTCCCGTCCATTTTCCCGTGTTCCGGTCTCTCAGCATCACCTTACACGGACCTAATTTTACTTCTGTCAGGGCTCCCCTTAGCCCAGCCCCATGTTTGACCATCAGAGGGACTAGGTCATCCTGGGGTAACCTCAAAAATTTAAAACATATACTGCTCTTGCCAATTTTTTCATTTTTTGTAGCTGGCATTTCAGCGTTTGGTTCATATGTTCCACTATGTCATGGTCCTCAGGATGCTACGGTATGGTGAAAAAACAATCTTTTAAATCAATTATTAAGATGTTCCAATCATTTTGGAAGGTTCTCTATTTCCATTTCTATTTATGTTTGCATAGCTTCAATTTGGTTTCCTCTCTTTCCAAGGATACAAGTCAGAGTACAGCTCCCAGTCCTCCATCGGTGGGGGGGTGGGCAGGGGAGTTGGGGGGGATGCCATAGTCTGAGTTATTCCTGGCTTTCCCGCTTTCAAATGCTGCACTTTCTTGTTGTGCTTATTCAGCCCTCTCTGACGATATATATTATACAATAGAGATCTAAAGACCACAAACACAAACAGCACAAACACAGTTTCTATCCAGTGGCACGACCTCACGTAGCTGTGCACTTCACTAGTGAGTTCCACTGGTTGTCGGCAGGACACTGAGACTGAACATTCTCTCGAGTTGGCAGATTAGAGGGTTGCCGATAGGCTCCTAACTCGGTGGGCGTCCCCGCAGAGACAACGTAGGCCTCAGTGTTAGGAGTCTCACCCCCCTCTCTCTGCACTGTCTGTTTAAGCCCGGTGCATCCTGCCACGTAGGGCCAGTACGTGCCAGCAGGCAGACCGGGGAGCGGACAAACTCCGCCTTCAGTCACATAACCATCCCTCCTGGGTGCGCAGGTGCGCATGCCAGTAAGTGGTCCCAGCCGTCAGTCTGAGGCTCCTGCCTTTCTCATCTCCCTCCCTCTCGGGTGTTTGACCTTCAAACTAATTTAGAGGATGTTTGTAGTTAAGTTGGCTACAAGCCTGGTCGAGCAGCCGCCTTCAACTGCTTTCGGAGGAGGTCGGCTGTGAGCCTGGCTGAGCAGCCGCCTCCATGCTCCTTATCTCTCAGCCTGGGCAGGCAAACATCTTCTTTCTCAGGGTCTTGGATTCTATTTCACACAATAGTTTTATTACTCTACAGATCATACAAATTTCCAGTTTTCGACCATACCTCGTGTCAGCATCAATATACAAAGGATACAACACATAATAGAGATGAACATAGCAAATAGAAATAATAGCCCTAATAACGGTTTCTGTCCCACTTAAAGCATTACAGTTCTTCAACCCCCACTTTAAAAGACAGATCAAATTCCTCTGCACCTCCCTCCTGGCTATTGTCAAGCCCTCAGCAACATAAGTCTCCTTGATCTCATTCGCCTCTCTTCCCCGGCCCCCCTTTCTCCTTTTTTCAAGGCGATCTAACAAGTCCTGGACCCAGCCAGGCCGTTCTTCAGGTGCGACAGGGCGGGTCTGGAATTGGGGGCACAGACAGTGTAGGCGCCGCAGGTGCAGGCACAGAGGCAGGCAACGGGCGGAGGTTTGGCGATGGATGTCCAACATCAGCCGTTTTCGGTGGCGTGGCGGTCCCGGTCCTGAAGTGCTCGCAAAGGCTGCCATGGCTCCAACGGCCACTTTCCTTTTGGCTTTCACATCGGATTCGAATACTAGGTGGGCCCATTCTCTCTGCACCAAATCGAAAACTTGCAGAGGGTCTGTTTATCAGTAGCTTGCTCCAGGGATTGCATGAGCCTATTCACAAAATTTCGTAGGACTCCCGCAATCCCTGCTTCGCCATTGTAAATGATGGGGCCTTTCGTTCTGACGCACTAAAAACAGCGCCTGCACCATTTTTAATCTAACGGTTCCCATTGAACCTCTCCCCCTGAATGGTTCGTACTGGAAACACATTGTGTTGTAAGCGGAATACTATCAAGGGCACATTCTTTAGCTATGAGGCGCCAATTTGTGAGTGGGAGATCTATTTCATTAAGCTTTCCTTTCATCGCTTTCCAAGATCTTTCAGGGCCAGCCTTTGTTTTTTCAATTGTTTTTTCTGATCCTGGATTATTTGTTCTGCTTCTGTTAGCAGCTGCTGCAACTTCCTGCCCATTCCTCCCTCCGATCGGACTTTTCTGAGTACTAGGCTCAGTTGCGCTTCCTCCTCAACTTCTCCCTCCTCCGAGGAGTCTTCTTCTATGGCCGGCGCTATAGGACGCCAGGTCCACTTATTTTTCTCTTTATCTTGCAACCCCCATGAGCTCCAGACGTTGTGGCTGGAGGTGGCGCAGCGGTTAAGGGTTTATCTAATGGCATTTTTGCCCCTCCCTGCTCCTCTTGCTCCTCTGTGAGCTTCGGAAGAATTTGTCCAGGTAGCCAGTCCAGCAACAACTCCCGAATCCATTTTTCTTGATCCTCCTAGACTTTCCCCGCAATTTATTTATGATCCTTTCTCTTTCCCAACTCCCGTAGTTCTTCCCACGGATACATAGGCGGCGGATTACGCAGCTCTCGCTCATGGCGCTCCTCCTCCCCACCGAGGGGCCTTTCGGTGGGAAAGTCAGCGATCGACCCTTCCGCTACCTGCCTCGGTCTTTTCGTCCTCCATCCTCAGACAGGACAGCAAAAGGATCAGGGTTCCCAGACTGCCCGTGGGAGTTAGGACCCAGAAATGCTCGCAGTGCACGCCAGCCCTCCCGGTCCTCCCTGGCAAGCTCTAGGATAGCTAGAATCTTCCCGAATACGACTAGCTCTTCCGCCTTTCCAGCCATAGCCCGTTGCGTTAGTTCTGCTTTAATTTATCCCAATTCTCCTCCTTAAATATCTGTATGTGGGAGCCAGTCACTCCCCGCCTGATTAAAGTATCCAGGCACCCTCTTATGGCAACCGACTTGATACAAGTCCTATATTCTTTGCCTAGGGTCTTCATCACCTTCACCGTGGTCTCCATGCTGCCTGCAGCATCCTCCTCCGCCTCCGGGATCATGTCGGGGTCACCACCTGTTGCCAGCCGCTGTCTCCGGTCTCAGCTCATAGCTGTCTCCGGGCTCCAGCAACAAAACGTGTTCACCCAGAGATCGGCTCTCTGGGGCCATCCTACCCCGCTAGGGGACAAACCACGTAACACCAACATGGTTGGAGTGCCGTTTATTGTTTACTGCTCACTACAGTTATACTCCTTTCGAATGCGGAAGCTTGCTCTGCCACCAATCAGCAACAATGCCACCCCACATGGCTAGGTACTGATTCTTCAAAGTAAGACAGCTGACTCACCTTAATTTCTGTTAACCCTTGCTTTCCGTAACATCGTGAGATCTTCCGAGCGCCAGGCCCTAAGCCTAAGTTTGGCCAAGTCAGCTTATGTCAAGCACGAAGCCATATTGCTATATCTACATAACCGACCACAGGTGCACTATGGTGCAAGATCATTACAATTTGGAATAAAGACCCGACGCTTTGTGTTGAAACAAGCTAGTGGCTGAGTTGTGCCCTTGTGGTTTCACTGCTAGCTAATTATTTTGGGAGCAAAGAGCTCAGCAACACTTTGGTATGGGCAATGGAAGAGAGCAAGATATGATGGGATATTTCATTGGACTGAGTCACACTGCAGAGCATGCCAAAACCATAGATTTCCGATCTTTTGAGCTGAATTTTATCAGAACACTAAATTTTAAACCAAAACAAGATGGAAAAAACTCACATCTGCTGTGTGAGATGAAAGATTAAAGCACATTTTCCCTCTTTGCAGAGCAAACCCAACCCCACTTCCATTGCAGCAACTTTCAGAAGCTTCTCGGTTGCAAAATCTCCAGACTGTTCTCTCTAGCTCCCTAGGAAATCCATATTTTCTCCATCAAAGCTGGGCGTGGGTCTGCTGAGCAAGCGCTCTGCTCTCTCCAGGCCTCCTTCCAGGTGGTCCTTCCACCATCCCGGCTTGTGACTCTTCGGCCGTGCTGCCATTCCACCCTGATGCGCACAGCCCCGGCAGGGAGCCTGAGAGCTGGGGGGAGGCAGCAGGTCGAAGTCTGACTGCTGAAGTACCTGGGAAGTTGGAGGCTGCACCTTGCAATCCCAAGGGAAAACTTTGCTGTAACTGCAATTCAGGGCAGTCCTGGTGCAAAAGCCTCCCCTCTTCCTGCTCTCCCTCCCAGTATCCTCTGAGGACTGCCAGCACTAATGGCACAGGAAGCACGCAGCTAGTGCCTCCATGCATGACACAAGCTGCAAGTTCCTTGGCTCTTGTTATCACTGCCAAGAAATCATTCATGGGAGAGGAAGAGGCAGGCAGCTAACACTGCTCGTGGGGCTTCTCAATGGCACCACTGTTTCTCCTTTTGCTGATGATGGTTGTGCATGTAGAGAGCATTGTGCATTCCTTGTGAAGATATATTTATGTAGTTGGCAGATTGTGTCCTTATCTCCAGGCAAGCTCAGAGCAGGGTGTCCTGTTTATTTAGAATGAAGGAAATAACAGTTCTTCCTCCCTTCCTCTCCTACCCTTTATTAAAAACCTTCTTTGTTGCTTAAGGAAGAGACTCAGGTGGAAAACAGTCCTGAGCTGTGCTGCCCAGGGAAGAAGGTGAGGCAAGGCTGAATTTCACATGACTAGAATAACTCATGGACCTGTTGGAGCTTGTGGAGAGAGCAGAACTCCTTTAATCACCCTGTTTCAAGGTGCACTGCATACTTAGGTTCACTGTTTACGTCCCTTTTTTCTTTGTCTTAGTGTGACCAGTGTGGCCCTGAGCTCAGGTTTCGTGCAAGGCATCCCATACTCACAGACTACATTTGTGCACAGGAAGGCATTTTCATTTCCCTAGCACATCCTTGGACAGCCATTCAAGACCATGTACTACCTGCTCCTCAGGTTGCATCTCTAAACTTTGAGTCCTCAAGACGAGTTAAAACCCTCTTTCATGTGGTATGTTATAGACTTCACTCCAGGGAACCTTTTCATGTGAGCAAACATAAGGAAATTGCTCTCCATTGCTTTCTGCTTCTGACACATGTATACAATAAAAATAACATCCAATGCATAGTCTAAAGCCAGTCTCTCTCTTTTTTTTTTTCCCTCTGTTCTCAGTCTTCTAAAAGCTTTTTAAAAAGCAGAGCACTTGGAAGCCATGCTTTCAAGCTTGGGGTGCCTGTGCTCTCATCACTTGGATATATTCTACATATGGCCCACAGAGATGTTGGGGTTTGCTCTTAGGGCAGACCACAAGACCTTCTGAGAGGCAGAGAGGAAGCCAAGGGGCTTACAGGGTAAAACAGTCAAAAAGGAATTATTTTTCCTTCCCCCTGTTTTTTTTGTTTTGTTTTGTTTTTAAAGTAGTCCAGGTGATCTCATGTAGCTTGTCCCCCAGGAAGCTGTGCTTGGCAGACTCTTAGTACCTGAAGCCCAAGAAACACAGCCTTTGCAGATGCAGGAGCACGATGGGGCCTGCACTGAGCAGCATCAGCGGTAGCACACCAGCTGGGTATATCTGAGGTAACAAACCAGATCTTTCTCCAGGCTTCTACCATGTGGGAGATTAAAGGGAAAAGATGAAAGTATGCATAGTAAAACAACCTTATTTCACCATTTCATGATGCGCAAAGGTCTTCTTGCCATGGAGATAATCTGTAGCAAGGTGGGATATGAGATGAGTCTGTGAGTTAAAGATGTTTAAGTGAGAGTATGGTTTTGAACAGCATTTTTTCATAAGGAGGGATGGGTTAAAAATGCAAGAGGGGTGATGCTGTTTCATGGAACCTGGTATAGTGTTTGAGCGGGTGTGAGTGCCTTCCAAGTGCAGCCCTCTGAAATGTGAGTTTTGCCTTCAGTGGCCATGGCCCAGGAGCTCCTTGATGTCTGCAAAGGCAAGATGTGCACAACGGGCAAGCTGGGGCATTGCTCAAAGGGGACATTGCTAAGGCACTTAGCGTGTGCCTCGGCTCTGCATTTCTGGGTTTTCAGAAGTTTCATTTTTGCTGAACTCAGTACTCTGAAGGACACAATCTTGGCACTGCATTAACACAAATCTTTGCCAGTAAATTTCTTCATGATTAAAAGGAGCAATTTTCCCCTTAATATGCATTTGGGCAGTTGTCATTACTCCCAAGCTGTGCAGGTGACGTTCTGGTGTCTAGATTTGGGTAAAAGACCTACTGAAATTGTATGGAGCTCTTCCATTTTTGCTTTATACTTTTCAAGAGTGAACGAGAAAAAATATTTAGAGAGCAAAACTGTTGGCAGAGTAGGAAAAGAAACTGCAGGTAGCATTTTTGACCAAAGCCCCTCAACAGCTCCATTCCATGTTGCTTAGTGTCTCTCATACAATAGAAATGCACCGCTTGCTCACTCTCACCAGTCCACACATCTTGCAACATATATCCACTGCTATAATTCCCATCTTAGCTCTTCCATGAGCCATTAACTCTTTAGAATTCATAGCACATACAAACCTACTTGCCTTGCTTTTACTTACATATTTATCACTGGCAGTTGGAGGGAACACACCTTTGTTTACTTTGCCTGAGCAGCGCACTGAGCCCAATACTCTCCTCCTGCATCTTCAGCCAAGTTTTCCCAGCCATATCTATTGTCCATCTCGTCTTCCCCAACCACTGGCCAGCCCACATTTCTCCTGTCCCCACGCAGCCATTCCCTGGCTCCCCACCACTTGGAGGTGCTGTACGTCCTAGCTTCGTACTTCCTGCTTAACAGGACTTGGGTTTGGTGTTGCCTTCACTAATCATTTCCATTTTCAGAGATGTAAGTCTAGATTATCGTTGCCTCTTCTGCAGGATATTGCCCTATGTGGTGGAGATCAGGAAGAGAGACTTCCACCCTGCCTCCTGATTCTAGCACACCCACACTCAAGGGCTAGGGGAGGGTTTCACACTGTGGCATTTCCCCTGCCAGAGGCAACCCCTCTGGATGCTAGCATGGATTCAGGCAGGCAAATGTGGGTTGGCTCCTCGCTGTGACAGTGTTGCCATCCGTGGTCTACATGTGTTGACAACTTGGTAACTCTGTGAGTTATAAAACTGGCTGGTCCTGTTTGACTCTAAAACTGTGATCAAGAAATTTCTCTTGGGACCTATCAAAACATAACAAACTACACTTAAATGTGAGCTTGGCAGCCAAAAATGCTGATAGCCCAAGAATCATCAAATTAACGATTGTGATGACACAGCTATGTTTTGTAAATACACTGGATGCAGCTAAGCTCCCATGAAACGCCATGAGGCTGTGAAAAACTGAAATGTTTGTACTTCCATTGCATTTAAGGATACTCATAAAAATGAAATAAAGAGATGCTGAGACTAGAGGATTCCCAAATATTAAGTAAGGAAGCAAGTCTGCAAGCTGGAAAGAGAAGGAAATGGGGGTGGTCACTGAAGTTGTTTTCATTTGTAATACCTCGTTCCTCTCCCGCTGCTTGCCAGGACACCAAAACTTCACATTTCAAGAAAGACTTTTACATAGGAAGACCTCAAGCAGAGTGTCTAAAGAAAAAGCTGTTGCCCATGGCAGCACATATTTTCCTTAGTCATCTTTTATGTACTGCTGGCAATAGAAGCCTGTGTTTTGAGAGAGGATTCCCCCTCCTTGCATACTGTCCTAATGACTCTGTGCAATGTGTTTACTAGATGAATCACATGCAAAAGTGCTTTGGAGACCTAGGAGCTTCCACCTCAGATATACAGACTGCCCCACTTACAATCCTCAGTTAATTAAACAGGCTCAGGTAGCATTTTATACAAACATACACACACATATTTATGCATAGTTTCAAGCAGCACATAATGCTGCAGTAGCCAATAAAATTATATGAGGCAGCGCCATCTTACATTTGGGGAAGGAAGTGGAAGGAGGAGTTCTACAATACAACTGAGTTCTGCTAGCAAACACCAGCAGCTGTTTTGACCACTTTGCAGCCTTCCTTGCTTTTGAACTATTTGTGGGCTCTTATATTCTCAAAATTTCAAGCATCTTCCAAGTTCAGTGCAAAACATCTCCCACCATTTTTTTTCCACTCCTCAAAAGTTTTCTACTCCCTTTTTCTCTTTCTTGAATCTCATTCTACCTTTCTTATAGCAGGCTAACCACTTGTAATACCCAGTTGTAAGGATCTCTGTATAGCTCTGAGGAATCTGCCTCTCAGATCTTCCTTCATGTCCTTTCTGAAAGTGCCCTTCTCCTGGCAAACTTGACTCCCTTCTCATCCTCTGTGATCCCTACTTTTCTTCAGGTTTGAATTATTATCCCTATAATTTGCCTTGTCTTAGTCTGCCTGGTCTACCTTCCTTTATAAGCCCTTTGGAGCGGAGAAGACTTGCTCTGTCCTTAAAAGTTTGCTACTATCTGTGTCCCTTTAAACGGCAATAAATCTTGAATCTGCCTTGCTATGTCCCTGAGACTACTTTGAACTTTTCTCAGTCTGAGTCTGATGGAAAAACCCTCTGGCACATTTGGATTGCAGAAAGGGTCTCCCAGAAGTCCCGCAGGACACATGCTGACCTTACTGGCAGCACAGCTCTCCAGACTGCAGTGGGACCTCTGCACCGGGACCCAGCGCCACAGAGAGTGTTTGGGGTGCTGTGACAGAGGGGCGCTTTCCCTGCTCAAAATCATAATGAAGGAGAAGACAAAAAATGGGGAAAATATTACTATAAATGGAGAGAATCCCATTCCCTGCTGGCAGGGGTATTCTGTGAGTCATGGTTATTTTCTTTTGAATATAGAGCTTCTCTGAGCTGATTAAGTGGAATTAACAACACGGTCAGGAATCCTTACAGATCCCCGTTGCTCTGATCCCCATGGCTCTTGTTTTACCTCTCTTGCCTTTTGAAGCACTTGAGGAATTTATTAATGAGGCCCAATTACAGAAAATTGTGGGTTTATAATCAACATTCTGGCTAATGCTGGAACGGTTCTTTTAACTCCTTGGGAAATTAAAGCAAACACCAGAACTCACCTTCCCAGGCACATTTGGTCCCCAAAACACACAGAATGAAAGCTGTCATCAGAGCTGGCCAGTTATCCCTGCTGGGGCATTGCAGCTGGGTCGTCAATTAGGCATAGTCTCCTGAGCAGCAGCATATCGAGGACTCCGGAGAACTCTGGGCAGGCTCTAGGTGGGGAGGGGACATTCTGGGCAGGAAGAGGTTTCCAATTATCCCCCAGCGTTGTTTTTATTGGACTGCGCGGTGGGCATTGTGTGAGAAGCAGAGGCACCCAGGAAGTGTTCATGCTGCCTCTGGCAGCTGGGTAGAGCTAGAAGGCACCCAGTGGCTCCCATTACGACTTCTGCAGCTTCAGAGGGGCTCCTGTGCATTGGTTTAAATTCAGCATCCAAAAACTTCCTTCCAGCTCTTTCTGCAGACAGCAGTCCTTGAAAATGGACAACGGCTGCTGCAGTTCTGATACCTCATGGTTTGGCAAGGACACTAGCAGAGTGGGGTGACACTAAGGTCCTGTGAGAAAAACAAAACAAACAATAAAATGCATGAGGAACAGAGGGACCTGCGTGTTGGTGTGTAGGACTATGCTGCTGAATCAAGGGAGCCAATGAGTGATTCTTGGTCCTAAGGACAAGTGGGCTCGCTCTTCACAGCCAGCTTCTTCTATAGCAGATTTGTCTCATCCACTCAGCATAGTATCTGGCATGAGGTCCCAAAGAGACGATTATTATTCTCTACAGGGCTTTTTTTTTTTTTTTTTTCAATTTTAATGTGTTTGGAAATAATGGTCAGCCAACTCACAAAAGTGGTTGGTGTCTAGACAATATGAAACCAAGCATATATGTTTAATATCCTATTGATGTTAAACATCAATGTCAAACATTGACGGTACAATGCCTTTTGGGATAGTGTTGGTGAACTCAGCAGCTAGGAAGAATCGAGTCTAATGAGAATATCTCATTCACGGCACCTCTTGAGAACAGGTCCTGGATAAACTGTTCCCCAAATCAAGGCTGGGTGTTGTCTTGGAGAAAATTGGTTGGGGCTATCTAAGACGAAGTCAAAGATGAACTAAGAAATATGGCATGTGGGTGAGCAGATGTCCAGAGGCTACGCTTCCTTCCTAGCTCTCTCATTTAGCAGCATGTATGTATTTAATATATGTCTGCCATATAACTTACTTTCTAGATATCTCATAAAAGCTCTCAGCTAAGGTATTAATAAGCCTTTCTCTTGCCTAATTTCAAAGAGCTTACAGGTTTTTTTGATACATATACCTTTTTGTCAAAATTATTTTGAAAGTTATTAGGGTGGAACTGAGAGCTAGGCAGCTCCAGAGAAGCCTACATAGCCATGGGGTGGTATGACTACATAAATCCCTTTACTGTAGGAAAGCTGCCTAAAATCGGATCACACCAACTCCATTTTCTGTTTTTACAGGACTGCTATAATTTATGAAGACTTCTGGCCCAGAAGAAAATTACCTTAAACTATTCTGTAGTTTCAGAAGAGTCTAAAGCTCTAACACTTTAGGATTTCTTGTTAGCTGAAGTTGCATGTTGGCTTGTAGTCTTCTATCACTCCAGAAGTGGAGCTGTAGTTATTCTCTATTTCAAAAGGGAAAATATTCCTTTCTAGAAGTCTTTGACTACTTCATGAGAAGTATGACGCCTTCTCTCTCCCCCAAATATCCAGCCTAGTTCCAGGGACGTCTATTGGTAAACTGCTGATTTGGTGCTTCTTAACACTTACATATAATCCTGCTTCCCTCAACAAAAGCCCTCAGTCTAAAAGATAGCTCCAGCAAAGTCTAAAGGGGCCCTATAGTCCCAGGATGTCATTTTTTGTTATCCAGAATGATCTGCAATAGCAACGAAAAACACATGCTTCCTTCTCCTCAAATACGGCACTGTGCTAGAAGTCCTCCACACCAAGGAGACTGGATTTCTTAAGCAGGTAGATGTGGGAATCATCGAAAGGAGCAGGGGCTTAAGGTTTAGGACCAGAAGCATTTTATTGTGTTTAGGTTTCTCTATCTGCTAATCTGTTATTCCTAACTATCACAGTTTCTCGCTCCTAACTTTCACCGTTCCCACAGCCTCCCACAGTTTCTCACGGTTTCTCAGTTTCCCACATCTCCCCCTTTTTTGTCTTCTAGCACCAGGCATAGTTAAGGACCCAAAGCGCAAGAGCCAAGGAGTCGGCTTTGGCAACGCTGTAAAACCTCCCAACAGTTCAGCAAGTTCTTCTTCTTCTTCTTTCCTTCAACAGTGGTGACTAAATTCGCATTCTTCTTTAGAACAGTTGTTATCGTTCTTTCCACTAAGGCATGTATCAATTGTATGAGACATGGCAAATACATACAAGGGATTATGATTACAGTTAGCACTATATGTCCCATTACAAATATTCGTTTGAGTCCGGTTCCCCAGGTGTGCCAAGGTTATCCACACATTCTCTCGAGGTTGAAGTGGTGGTGCTGGCATTGCAGTGATCGCTTTGGTTGCAGCAAGTCTATAGAGGATTAGTCCTCCGATGATTGTTGCAACGCTTCCTCAGGATCTTCTCCTCTCTCCGCAGCCATCCGTGTTGATAATGCTGGCTTTATCTAACGCGCTGGTACCCAACGGTTTTGTCCTGCAACATGAATACAAGCATACCCTCGCCCCCAGGTTATTAGAGGTCTTCATTAATTTTACATAAATCTTGTAGTAATGGCCATTTCCCGCTTTTCTTTTTAATGACAAACACAGGTGTGTTCCACGGGCTGGTGGATGGCGGAAGGTGCCCTTGACGCAGTTGGTCTGTGACAAGTTCGCGAAGGTGGTGCAGCTTCTCCGCAGGGAGGGGCCACTGATCCACCCACACTGGCCTGTCCGTGAGCCACGTGAGGGCGGGAGTCAGCTGCGCGTCAGTGGCCCCTAGATAAAATGCAGTGTCCTCACGCGAGCACCCCCCGCGTTGCGCTGCCCTTTTTTTCCGCCTTAGGCAAAATTCGCCCATCTCGATGAGTTAAAGAGCGGCATTGATGTGCGTAATGCCTTCCCTTTCCAAAGCGGGGGCAGGGTCCCGGTGCCGCAGGCGGTTTACGGTGCCGCGGACAGTCTCGCTTAAAGTGACCCATCTGTCGGCACGCATAGTAAGCCCCGGAACCCGCCGACCGAGTCGCGGCAAGAGACGCATAAGCACCGGCAAGCATCTGCATCGGATCGCCCGAGTTAGCTTCCATTTCCTGCCCTGCTGCCTCTGCTACATCGAAATCACCGTCCTGCAACGCCTCACGCCTAACCGTTGCCCACGGATTCTCGATTCTTTCCCTTTTACGATCCCCATCCGGCTCCACGGGTGGTGCCACCACAACCTCCTGCAATCCCCCGTCCGGGGGGAGGGGAGGCTGTATGTGAAGACCCGAGGCTGGGGGGGGCGGATAAGTATACGTTGGTGGATAGCAGTCCTCCACAAAGGTGGCAAAGATAGCAAAGATGGCAAAAGGGGAGGTCTTGAATCCCTTGGAGGGGGTGGGGGAGGTGGAGGCCGCACTCCCTTCTATCTCTGTTTCTGATGTAACTGCATATTCTTGCAATGCCTCACATACAATATGCCACGAGCGCAACAGTGACAATGCTGTGAAGTCCGCTCGGGTAGCCCAGTCCCACAAAACTGCACCGAACTCGTCCCAAGCCCTGGGATCGCATATTGTTGTCTCACTTAAAGCGTCACAATTGTCTAATCCCCATTTGAAGAGACAGATCAAATCCCTGGTTTGGATATCCTGACCTCTTCCGGACCTATCTAAAACATGCTGCATAGTCTGCAGCAACTTTTCCTGCTCCTTTGTCATGGATCCCCCCATTGTCCTCGACAGCTAGGCTCCCATGTCCCGGTGCCGGAGCTTCCGAGGCTCACCCCCCCCCACCGTGTTGCAGCTTCCAAGGCCCGCAATTCCCGAGTGCCGGAACTTCCAAGGCTCGCACTCCCCCACGGTTCAGAGCTTCATTACCCTTTATCAGTTGCAGCCACGTAGATGTTGTCCTTCGTCCGTCCTGTCGAGTTTTCTCCACCGCACGATCTTCCCCGTTCGCCTATCTCGGTCCCTGTTCGGGCGCCATTTGTGGGAGTCATTGAAAGGAGCAGGGGCTTAAGGTTTAGGACCAGAAACCATTTTATTGAGCATCGGACCAAACATATATTCTCTGAGTAGGTGAGCATACACTGTCCATGTGCTGTCTACACGCTCCCTCCCCCTGCCAATTCCTTGACTCTCTTGCTATCTGGGTCCAATCCTGCTAATGGACAACAGGTAACCAACCAGAGACCAGTGCATCCAGCCTGTGTTTTAGGTTTCTCTCTCTGCTAATCTGTTATTCCTAACTTTCACAGTTTCTCACTCCTAACTTTCACCGTTCCCACAGCTTCCCACAATTTCTTACAGTTTCTGAGTTTCCCACAGGTAGATTGTCTAGGTCATCTTCAAACTGGTCTAACAGACAACATCCTGCCTGGGGAAGAAGCAATCTTAGCCTTGTAGTTGCCATCACGGCCTCAGAAAGAATTTCTGGGTCTGAGTACAGGAGCTAGCAATGTATAGCTTTCTATCCATCTCTACAAGGGAGCCTCCAGCATGGACATGGATTCTTGGGCACCTCTGTAACCACCTGCTACTGAACTGCTGCTCCTCAAGACCCAAGCAGGGAGGAGGGTAGGGCTGGATCTGCTGGAGATGTGCTAACATACATGGCCTTGCACACACTGCACAGCTCACAAGTCTTCAGATACTTTCAGCTTGATGAGACCCTTTGAGATTTGAGCCTATTACCATATCTCACAGGGGAGAATATACCCCTCAGACTACATTACTCATTGTGTGAGTCACCATGATGAAAAACATATGTTTCCTATATTTGGTATATGACCCAATACACTGCATTTCTATCCAGAATTATATTCCATATAAACATCATCAGCTTTTTATTATTATTATTATTATATAAACCCCAAAACACAAACTTAGGTGTACTGCAAATTGATTATGTTTGTATTTTTATTCTTAGCGTTCCCAATTACTAAACTTGTAGTATGAAGCCAGATCAGCCATATGCTTGCTGATACTATCTAGGTAATACCAAGTTTGTATTCTAATGGAGCGTATGTTTACTTGACAGAGGAGGATCTCAGGGGTTGGCTAAGTTAAAACAAACAGAAGGAACATTTAACTTCAAGCACTTACATAAAGCTAAGCATATGCATATTTGTTGGCATGGTTGCTGAACTATTGTTCTTCTAAAGGAATAATAGTGATCCATCATCATCAAGTGTATTGCTATGCTAAGGGCTACTTTCATAAGAGGGTATGGCAAAGCTCCCATTGAATTGAATGGAGGCAGGAGCAGGCTCTGACACTGAAATACTAAGTTTGTGTAAACAAAAGATATAGAGAAAGTTCCTCAGAAGTATTTATGAAGACTGTGGAGCCTGGGAGTCTTTTGGGTGTGGAGCCTCGGAGGTAAAGTGATGCGGTGTGCAGAGTTTTCTGGAGTTAACTAGCTTAGTGTCTGCTATGGCAGTGTCACCGAACGAGTGGTGGTGGGGTGAGTGACACAATGCACTTCACTCGTGGGAAAGAAATAGGAATAGGTTTTATTGGTAATGACAATGGTTTCACGAGATTCTATGGCAAGGTCACTTATTAGTTACTGCATGGAGGTTCAAGATACACACAGAATTACCAAGGACACCCTCCCGTTGGGTCGTGAAGTTCAGATTGGACCCCCTTGCTTTCCAAACTCCTTCTGAGAGGACTCTGGGTGCAGCTGGATCCAGTCCTAGTCCCAGACCTGGTCAACGGTTTATGTCTAAGGGATTTGTGCACAGTTACAAAGCTCAACCTGAAGGGCTTCTCACACGTACCCTGTCAGGTGGTAACTACCTCATTATCTGATCCTGGTAGTGGCCGTCCCTGGGGATCTGGCGTGCAGCCCACTCGGACATTAAGCCGAGTCAATACAGGTCTGGATGTCTCCTATCCTGATGGAGATAAGCTGAACTGTGAGTACACCAGCCAACATCATTTCTGAATTGAAAGAATGACTACATTCTTTCAATTCAGAAATGACTGTTGGCTGGTGTACTCACAGTTAGCCTTATCTCCCCATCAGGATAGGGCCATCAGGACTGTTATTGATGGTTAATGTCCGAGTGGGGGAAGAGATCAGGGAGGCAACTACCAGGATCAGATAATGTGGTAGTTAACACCTGAACAGGGCTACGTGTGAGAAGTCAGGTTGAGCTGGGGAAGGAGCATATCCATCACAGGCAGTAAGTGGGGTAGATGGCTAGAGAGTTTCTCCTCAGATTCCTCAAGGCACAGAAATCATGTGGAGCATGTGTCACGGCTTAAACTGTAATGCTGCTTGCTTGCAGTAAGTCTTGTGTAATTTTGTGAATCTTCTTGATTAATGATGAAAAATTACTCTGTTATCTTTAAAGGCTAATGTAATGCAGATACATGGGCATTTTGCCCATACAATGGGCAAACATGGGCACATGCTTTGACATCATATGAAATTCCACTTGTGCGACAGTGGTTTGCATTTGACATATTAGGGACAGCAGAACACGGGTGGCTTCATTCTGCAAGGCACTGCGGTTCTGGCCTTGGTTCAGTCCAATGCTCATGATTGTGCTGGTAATACTTAAGTGAGAAGCCAGTGTAATTTCCAGCATCTCCTTCCCACCTCTTTTCTCACTAACTTTAAATCAAAGAGTGGGTGAAAACAGATCTACTCTAACTTACACTTCTGAAAGACCAGTCTTTCGAATTCAGATTTGCCATAGCAAAATGACGGTGGTATAGCTCTTTTTAATTCACTTAATCCTGGGATTTAGTGTTATGAAAGACTGACTTATAAATAACTGACTATTCTGTGGCCCTATATCAAGACATAGAAAGCAGCACAACCAAATAAGGGATAAATAATCCAAGAGTCATTTGCAAATATCTGAATTTCACAGAGACCCAAACCCAAAGAGTATCATCTTTCCTTATGACTGCAGAGGTTATTTACAGAAGCTATTTATGTGCATCATAAATATGTTATACTCACAAGTTTCTTTATCTCCCAGGCACCAGTAAAGATTAGAGGTTGACCTGCTGGAAAGCAGCTCCACGAAGAGGGATTTGGAAGTCCTGGTTGACAACGAGTTAACCATGAATCACCAATGTGCCCTCGTGGCCAAGAAGGCCAATGGGATCCAGGCCTGCATCAGGAGGAGCGTTGCCAGCAGGGCGAGGGAGGTGATCCTGCCCCTCTACTCAGCTCTGGCGAGGCAGCATCTGGAGTATTGGGTGCAGTTCTGGGCTCCCCAGTACAAGAAGGACATTGAGCTTCTAGAGAGGGTCCAGTGGAGAGCAACAAAGATGATTAAGGGACTGGAGCATCTATCATATGAGGACAGACTGAGTGAGCTGGGCCTGTTTAGTCTGGAGAAGAGAAGGCTTAGAGGAGACTTGATCAACATGTTCAAGTACCTGTGGGGTGATTGTAGGGAGGATGGGGCCAGGCTCTGCTTGGTGGTAGCCGGTGACAGGACAAGGGGTAACGGGTGTAAACTGAAACACAGGAAGTTCTACCTCCGTATGAGGAGGAACTTCTTTACTGTGAGGGTGACAGAGCCCTGGAACAGGCTGCCCAGAGAGGTTGTGGAGTCTCCTTCTCTGGAGATCTTCCAAACCTGCCTGGATGCCACCCTGTGCCACGTGCTCTTGGTGTCCCTGCTGGAGCAGGGGGGTTGGACTAGATGATCTCTAGAGGTCCTTTCCAACCTCAACCATTCTGTGATTCTGTGATTAGATCCTCAGATTTGAAAATGGTATAAGTTCTATTCCTTAATAATGAACCTAGTAATTACCATCTTGGACCCTGGCTGTACCTTTGATTCAACCCTAGGAATGATCACCAACAAGTTGTGCAGAAGGTACAACAAGCCCAATAGAAGAAAACAACCTAACAATCTGCCCCAAGAGTAGCATTTCTGAGTGTTTCCTCATTCCCTTTTAACTCCAAGTATAAATGTTTACATTGCTAGTGTATTTACTTAGTAAGTTTTATCATATATAATGTCACTCTTTAGAGGAGTGCCTTTAATGCCTTTGAATCCTTTAAGCTTTTGACTTCTGGGATATCACATGGAGGAGACTTCTCGTCCATAAACACCTAACGATTTACCTTTATATCCCTTCACTTGAACTAAGTTTCTCCTTATTTCCATCTTCACTTTTTATTTTGCTATTTTGTATTCCTTTATAAAGTCACAACTTTATTGTGACATTGTCGAGGGTCACTCGAATGTTGAGGCTCACTCCACAAGTCGGAGTGAGCAATACTTTAATATGAAGGGGGTTTAACTCATGGTAAGTGCCAAAGCCTTCTCCACAAGCCAGAGTGGATGACACCTCTATGCAAAGTGAAGTCAACTCCACTCTGCTGTTGTCTGCAGCAGAGCTTTATACCGGTGCAGGTGGGCATGCGCTGAGGCGCAGCACTCATTGGCTACAGGCTCCCAGCTGATTGGTTCTCCTCCAGGTGCTTGGTTGCTAGGCATCGGTCCAGTTCCCCACAAACTCCACTTTCTTATATATTCTTACTAAGGCCCCAACATCTCCCCCTCTTTTTTCCAAAAAACAAAAATTAGCAATAAACATTGCAACATTTACAAAGTAACATAGCTGTAAGCCTCAGCATTTCCCCTCTTTTTACAAAAAACAAAAATTGGCAATATCATGCATCAAATATTACAAACAAAGTAACATTGTTACACTTGTGTGACCAGAATGATCATGCTTGTGTTTGCAACTATTTCTATAATTCGTGGTCCATTAATTGTTTCTGTCCTTTCGCAACCACGGTCGTACCCACTTGGCTGGTACCCAGGTCGCTCCGTCTCCTCCAAATACGCACGCATATCCTCATCCCCATGTAACTAACTCAACTGGACCTTCCCAGATCTGTTTCTGTGGACAAAAGACTTCCACCTGTATCTTCTTTCCCAAAAGGTCAGCTGAATTTTTTGAAAAATGAGTGAAAATAGGTATGTTGTCATCATTTCTAGGGTTGAGCCAATTCAAAACGTAGCATGCTTTACTGGTTAACTCATAGGGACCCATCTCCCCCTCTTTTTTCAAAGCAGACAATAATTGTTTTAAATTTCGATGGTGTCGCTCGATGATGGCCTGACCACCTGAATTATATGGGATACCCATCTGATGGGTTATTCCCCATTGCTGAAAAAAGTTTTTACAGATGTTGCTCTTATACGCCGGTGCATTATCTGTTTTTATGATGTCCAGCTTTCCTAGGACAGCAATTACCTGAGCCCAATGTTTGCAGGCTGACTTAGCATTTGTAGAAGTGGCTGGGGTCACCCAGAGAGCCTTTGAACAGGTATCCACCGTAACATGTAGATATTTTAGTCGGCCAAAGGGAGTGAATTCCGTAACATGTCTGCCATATCTGCCTCGGTTGTAGTCCTCTTGGGTTGGTACCCATTTCCTGTAAAGGGGTCAGTCTTGCGCAATCCGGACAGGCAGCAATGATAGCACGAGCTGCTGCTCGGAAAATTTTAAATTCACATTGTAATGCTCGAGCAGATTGATGAAAGAATGAATGAGACATTGATGCTTGCTGTTCCGCCGAACAAGAAATACCCGCTGCTGACACGGCACTACCTATGACTGCATTACCTTCTGTTAAAGGGCCAGGTAATGCAGTATGACTATGAATATGCGACACCCAAAAAGCATGCTTCCTCTGTTGGATGATGTTCCACAGCTGAATGAACAAAGCTTGAAGATTATGGTTATTTACATGTCCTATAATTGCCCTATGAATTCTTTGAACAATGCCTACTACATATAGAGAGTCAATAACTATATTCATGGGCCGATCGTGAAAAGTTAGAAATGCCCAAATTACCGCTTTTAATTCTAGAACCTGCACGGATGCAGTTTCCCTTCGAATCTGAGTTTTCCAACAATCTGACTCCCGGAAAGCGTACCCATATTTCCCAGTTTTGCTGCTAGCATCCGTGAATACAGTAATCGCGTTTGATAATGGTCTTGGACTCTGGATTTCTTGTTCTTCCAGCTCCAAAGAGGTGTGGAAGAGAGGATGCTTGGGATAATGATTGTCCACTCTAATGCCCTGAATAGCTAGAGCAAATTCTGCCGCTTTTCAAGCACCATTCTTCAACTAACTCCAGAGTCTTTAGAGGCAGGATAATACTATCAGGCTCTCTGCCGGCAATTGTTCGTACGCATTGCCGGGCTTTCAAAATTCCCATTCCAATTGCTTCATGCCTTTGAGTTAGGGTGCGTCGCAAGTGGCTTGGGAGAAAAACCCATTCCAGTACAAACAGGATTCCTTTTTCATCTATCTGGGCGATAATTATCGCCACCTCCCTTTCCCGATTATAGACCACCAGGGATATTGGTAATCTTTCCTGGAACCTGTAGGCCGCTGTTTCTGCTATCTTTTCCTCGATTCGTTCTAAGGCTGCGACAGCCTTTGGGGTTAAGCTCCGCTTTTCTGTAGGCTCTTTAGTTCCCCTAAGCAGTTGAAGCAACGGCTCCATTTCCGCATTTTTAATGCCGCAAAAATTCCTAATCCATTGAATGTCTCCCACTAATTTTTGCACACAATTAACGGTGTCAATTTTCGTCTGCAATTTAAGCTTCTGGGGTCTAATTCTGGCTTCTGTGATAACCAT
Source organism: Tinamus guttatus (assembly GCF_059628265.1). Taxonomy (NCBI): domain Eukaryota; kingdom Metazoa; phylum Chordata; class Aves; order Tinamiformes; family Tinamidae; genus Tinamus; species Tinamus guttatus. The sequence continues at coordinate 133,026 of NW_028289016.1, read as the reverse complement.
ACCCAGATAATTCCAAGGAGCTTGCCTTTGAATCTTTTCAGGGGCAATGACCAGGCCAAATTCCTTTAAACAGTTAATTAGCTCCTCTTCCTGCTCAGCTGGCAAAACTTCAGAGCTTGCTATTAGAATATCATCCATATAGTGGTATGTGATCAAGTCGGGGTGCTTTTCCCTCCAGGGTTTCAGGGCCAAATTCACAAACCATTGACAGATGGTTGGTGAATTTTTCATTCCTTGGGGAAGAACTACCCACTGGTATCGCTCTGATGGGCCTTCCCTGTTAATTGTAGGCACCATAAATGCAAATTTTTCACTGTCTTCTGGGTCAAGGGGTATATTAAAGAAACAATCTTTTAGATCAATTACTAACAAATTCCATGCCTGTGGGAGCATAACAGGTGAGGGCAACCCTGGTTGTAGAGCTCCCATGTTTTCCATGCATGCATTAACAGCTCTGAGATCCTGTAACAACCTCCACTTTCCAGATTTTTTCCTGATGGTGAAAATAGGAGTGTTCCAGGGACTCGTTGACGGCTTAATATGACCCTGATCTAACTGTTCTTTAACTAATTCCCTTAGATGATGCAGCTTTTCCTCCGGTAGCGGCCATTGGTCCACCCATACAGGGTCCTTTGTAATCCATTTTAGCTTTAAAGTAGGGCAGAAGCTGCCCCCAATGGCCGCTAGGGAAAATGTGACTGCAAAGTGACACCCCATTGGGCCAGAACATCCCTGCCCAGCAACCACAGTGAGGTACACATCACATACGGTTTTACCTTGGCCCTGTTTCCTTCGCCATCTATAACCGTCACGGAATATCGACTAACCCGCGTAGGAGATTGCCCCCCAATACCTGTCACAGGGGTATCAATCTCCTGCAGATCCCACTGTGGTGGCCATGCAAATTTAGGGATGATAGTAATGTCAGACCCTGTATCAAGCATCATGGCCACATCGGTAAGACGAGTGCCGTCCGGTCCTTCCATGCTCACAATTTTTGTCGGCCGCTGAGCAGTTATTTTTTCGCAAAAAGCAACCTGAGGGGATCCGGAAGATCCAAAGCCCTTATTTCCCCGTCAGGCCTGTCCAGGATTGGGGATTGCAGCTCGAAAAGGTATTAGTTGAGCTATCCTGCTCAATGCCGGAATAGTAATGGGAGGATTGAATATTTTCACCATTATACCAATATTGCCGGAATAATCAGCGTCAATGCACCCTGGCAACACAAAAATACCCATTTTTGAGGCTGATGAACGGCCAATTATCAGAGCGGATAGGCCCCTCCCCAGAGGACCAGTGCATGTTGATTCTAAAATATGCACGTCAGAGTCTCTAATCACTGTGGATCTTGCCACGGAGAGATCGACTCCTGCACTTCCTCGGGTTGCGGCGGAGAGTTCGTGGAGGCAGCCATTGTCTGGGGATACTTGTTCGCCGCGTCCCTCACAACGCGGCGGCTCCCGTTTACCTGTATTGGCGTGCCGTTCTTGCGGAACCGTGATCGGCACTCCGCTGCCTTATGCCCGAACCTTTGACATCTCGTACAGGTCCCATTAAATCCTCTCGGGGCCATACCTTCCATCCTGAACCTGTTAGGACACTTCCTCCTCATGTGTCCTAATCGACCACATAGGAAACATGTCCCATGAAATCTCTTGTCTCCCTTTCTAGACATTCTTTCTCCTTTAATTGCTGCGGCCAAAGCCACACCATGTATTTTTGCCTTCTGTTCCTCCTCCATCATTGGCACTCGGGCACAGGTCTCTATCATCTGGACAATTGAAGCTCCTGGTGGCAAAGTAGCTAATAGTTGCTTACAAGTTTGGTTTGCGTTTTGAACTGCTAAATCTTTGGCCAATATTGCTTTCATTTCCGGAGGCACATTAGGTGCCATATCCAGGGCTTCCTTCAGCCGATCAACAAAATTGAAAAAAGACTCATTCGGCTTTTGTATTATTTTGGTGTATGGCAACTGTGGTGTTCCTATTTGTGATAGTGCAAGAAAAGTGGCTAGCGCTGCATTTTTTGATTGTTGTAGTATTCTAGGATGGAGCGCTGCCTGGGCCTCGGTTGCCCGGTAACGCCCATTCCCCATCAGTTGATCAAGGGTGGCAACCCTTAATGGATCATCCATACTGCGATTTAGATTCTCCAATTGTTTTTCCTCTAATCTTTCCTGCCATTTTGCTAACCAAAGCATATAAGCGGTAGAGGAAAGCAGGAGCTCCATTATAGCTCTGCTATCTGCAGGCACCATATGGGAATATTTAAACAGAGCAGAGACCTGATTTCTCACCAACTTATTGTCGTGCCCATACTGCATTACTGTTTTTTGTAAGCCTTGAACCAGTTTCCAATCGAGAGGTTCCCACCTAGGGCCCTGGGCTCCCATTACTACAGGAGCTGCTAGTGGTGTTAATACAAATTCTCCTTGTAACTGAGCATTCTCTATGAGTCCTTTATACCATGCTCCCACATTAAATGTTGGATCAACAGGTGGCATTCCCTCATCATTACTTGCACCTGTAGTGGCTGGGAGCTCCGGCAACAATCCTTCTTCAGCTGGGTCACTTCCTCCAGCTGCTTTCTTTTGAATCTTAGGAGTATCTTTTCATGCCTCCCACTGCTCCAATTGTTTATCTACATTTTCCAACCCTTCCACTATAGCCCTATGGGCAGCCTTATAGGCTGCCTTCACATCTCTGGCCTTGGACCCGCTGTCTAATCGCCACATTTGTTCTAATAACTCCGTCATCCTCTCTGCTTGTCCCCAAAGTTCTTGTCGCATTTTTTGAACCACGGCATTATCATCGTCCGATCCATCTGGGATCGGTGCTTTAATTGGGTCCACTTCCATTTCGGGCACTGTGGGAGGTGGTCGCTTTTCCCATTCAGGTGCTGTGGGGGGTGGTTGCTCCTCCCCCTCCCATGGGGGGAGATACTCATCCACTCCCCCCCATACTTCTCGTTCGGCCAAAGTTACGAGACATGCCTGTTTAGGTGAGGTTACCTTTCTCTTATTATCTATTTTCTCACACTGATTTGGCTCAGTATTTTTAGTATACTCAGAACTTTCAGACCCATTTTCCTCTTCTTCTCCATGGAGCGCTTCCCAGAACGCAATAGCAACTAACCGCTCAAACATAGGCCATATGAGACGATATGTTTTTGTGAGGCGCCACGCTTCCTCTGAGCCTAATTGTACACCGTCCCATAGTTCTCTTCCTACTCGCTCCCATGATTCAAATTTATATGCCTGGGAGGCTTCTTCTATGATTTTTCTCTTCTTACAAAATATCAATAAATCGGTTAATTCAGTTTTTGAGACCTCAATCTTAGTTTTTTGAGCAAGCCTTACAAAGCGTTCAACAGTATCATGTTCCATTGCTGTTGCAGCAACTTCCACTCTAGATGCGGCAATTCCCATTCTGACTCACCAGGTCGTGGTCACAATCCGCTTTTCTCCAGTAAGATCCCTCGCGTTCTCGCACAATCACGTCGCCCACGATCACGTCGGGGTCACCAGATGTCAAGGGTCACTCGAATGCTGAGGCTCACTCCACAAGTCGGAGTGAGCAATACTTTAATATGAAGGGGGTTTAACTCATGGTAAGTGCCAAAGCCTTCTCCACAAGCCAGAGTGAATGACACCTCTATGCAAAGTGAAGTCAACTCCACTCTGCTGTTGTCTGCAGCAGAGCTTTATACCGGTGCAGGTGGGCATGCGCTGAGGCGCAGCACTCATTGGCTACAGGCTCCCAGCTGATTGGTTCTCCTCCAGGTGCTTGGTTGCTAGGCATCAGTCCAGTTCCCCACAAACTCCACTTTCTTATATATTCTTACTAAGGCCCCAACATGACATAAAGACTAGAATAACAGCTATCTCTTTAGAGGTTTTTATGCCTAAGTATTAATACATTTTAAGATTCAAGAGTGCAGAGCACAGCATTCTGAATAGAATCATGTCTCAATCAAATGTTATGAATGTGAAATAGAAAATGTTTCACTAAGTATTTAACTGGTGCTTTGCATGGATCAGGATAGCTGATCACAGAGATCTCTAGTTTTAAAAATTTTACATCCCTAAACTGCAGTGAAAGTTACATTTACATTTTTATTACCAGCTAAATAATTTTATTCTTGAACTCTTTAGAGAGTTCTTGAGCTTTTGAGTTCTAAAGAGTTTTATTCTTGAACTCTTTAGAGTTTAGATGCGCAAAACATTATTTTATGGATCCCTTTGCCCCATCAATTAAATCATAAAATTAATTACCATGGCCATTTATAATGTAGAGGGAAATATTATCTCCGTTTTACAGTTAAGGCAACAACACAAACAAGAAGTATAGCAGCACAGGATTTTTAAGAAACTAATAATCATGCTTTGGCTCCTCTTATTGCTTTTCTCTGCATGCAGCTATGTGCAAACTGTTCAGACCAGGTACATCATCCTGTGCTTATCTTCAAAGAGAAATACCCCTTTCTGGAGTGTTTGATTAACCAGTGTAATGTCCAGGCTTCATATTTGCAGTATTCCTGTGAAATATATTCCTAGGTAAGCATTCTGAGGAAAGATCCCACATTTTTTTTTGCTTTTTGTTGAACATTGACTACAGATGATGCAAGGATCCCAAGTCTGACTCCGGACTCTCTGTCTACAGAATCTTTTTATGGTTGAGATTCAGTTTTGACGGTGTCAAAATTTCAGAGAGATCCTAGTGAGGGTTCAGCTCCAAATAGTGAGGAGCTGGAGATTCTCGGCTTCTCCAGTAACTGCTACTGTTTCGGGCCACAGTTCAGGCCAAAAGAGCCAGGAAGGAAGGAAGGGGAATAGATGCTCTCAAGTGCTTAGCAAGGGTGGGGGATTGCTGGGTGGCTCTGGCTCAGACCCATTTCAGGTAACATTTTACCAGGACTAAACTGGCCCAATAACTATCATTCAAATTTTGTTGTCTCCAGTTAAATGCCTGCATTTGCATTTTTGGGACTTTTAGGTAGACCTTGAATTTCAGATGCACTGAGGACCCAAGGCTCTGGCTTTTCAGAGAGTTTAGGCACACCTTTTCAATCCTTTGAGCAACTTGCAGCATTTTTATTTGCTCATCTTTTAAAGAAAGTGACTTTAACTCAATATCTGAGTACTGAAAAGTACAATAGTGTTTAGATAAATTGGCTCTATTTTCTCTCTGGTTTCACTTGATGTGTAACTGCCTGAGAGAGGTGTTGATATATTCACATCACACATGAAAAGAAAATCAAAATATGGCAGAAATGGATTGTTGAGATAAAACATGTGTGAGGAACTTCTTGCATCTGGGCTGAGGATCAGACAAAGTTATAAAAGTGCAGGGAATGTTCATTATGTAATGAGTCAGCTCAGCAGCTGTGAGGCTCCTCCCTCCCATCTTCAGTTTTATTAGTTGTTCTGGGCTGCTGGCAGGCGCTTTGGAGAATTCCTGTTGGCCCTCTCCCTCTCCCTCTCCCTCTCCCTCTCCCTCTCCCTCTCCCTCTCCCTCTCCCTCTCCCTCTCCCTCTCCCTCTCCCTCTCCCTCTCCCTCTCCCTCTCCCTCTCCCTCTCCCTCTCCCTCTCCCTCTCCCTCTCCCTCTCCCTCTCCCTCTCCCTCCTGCATAAGGTCATGCCTGGGCCCTTGGTCCTTCTGCTGTCCTTGTGAAGTTTGACTTAATGTGACATCTTCTGATAGGATGCAGGTGGCAGAATCCAGGGCGAAGTTCTGAGCTCTTCAGAGACTTGGCCTGCTGACCTTCCCACAAAGATATTGCTAAACTAAAACAAAAAAGGAAACAGAGCACTAGGTCAACACTAACTTGACCTGCAATTTTTAGATGCTTTGATTAGGTCCTTCCTTTTGTTTCAAGTGTAGAATTCCCCAATCCAACTCATATTATTTGGACGAGTGTTTTTTTCAAATGTTTCCTCTCAGGTCCACTTTGAATTAGACTTTCATTGTAATCCAGTCTCTAGCTGCATTCTCAAGTACTGAACGCATAAATGTACTTCAACCAAAATGGAATCTGTTCATTTGGGATTGCACTTTTCCTCCCCTTATATTTCTTTTAAAGGTGACTTTGAGGAAGCAAAGATCTGAAACATCAGGCAATAACTGTCCTTTCTTTTCCTTTTTATTGCTGTGGGAAGAAAACTGAGAAGGTATCTCCACTTGATTATTTTCTGTCTGTCTTAATCTCCAAGGATAACCCTAGTCCTTTTTGAAGCAGATGTTCTTCCCTGTGCGTTCTGGTCTGAGCCATAACAGAACTGAAAGAATTACTGGTGCTTATGCTCCATGCTATATAAAGGAATTCTATGTGTCAAAAGTCTTAAAAAACAAAAGATGATCAAAGAAGAGGTCTACTCTGATCTTCCCTCCTCATTTTGAAAGAAAGTGACCTTTGGTAGCAGGGATAGACAGGGCTGACCTACTCTACATCAGTAAGCATCCTCTTTCAGAGCCAACTAGAAGGATAAAGCCATGTGTAGGATATATGAAAATCTAGGCCTGGGGTGTAGGCACTCACTTTTTCTTGTAGGCGCAGTTTCTACTGAGTGGTGTTGTACCCAGTGGAAGAAATGCACTTCCAACAGTGCTGCCTGTCTATCCCACATGTGCAGTGCCCTCTCCCGTAGTCTCTACGTCACTTTATCACCTGCTTTGCCAGTTACAACTCTCTCATTTTCAAAGTATTTTAGCAAAATTTTGAGTGAAGACTCCCAAGATGGTAGGAGCTGAATCTCCATGGTACAGAGAGAAATGAAACTACTGAGTGTTAAAAATCTTTCTCCAAATGGCAGGAAAGGGCCCTCTGAGTCATGACCACAACTTCAAAACTCCTAGCTCATAGCTTTGATCTCAGAAAACCTCAGTTCAGTCAGTGCAAGGAATCTACCACCTTGGGTATGGGAGTATGCATTCCCCCTATCACATTTCACAGTGTAGCTAGCTCATCAGAGACACAGATCTACTATCCACCACGTGTTTTAACTGGCCGCCTCACCCCCAAATATATGTTGGGCTTAGTGGGTTGCTAAATGAAACAGCTTTCTGCCCCTTGTGCTATGGTGCCTTGCCTCATATCAGATACAGACACAAAACTATAAGAGGAAAACATTAACTGCACGTTGTGTTTGACTGTGAATCAAATCAAGTCCCTCTTACAGAGTGGAAATCTGCTGCACTAAGCCCGCATATGTTTGTGCTTGTCCTGAAGTTTAGCACCTCCAGTCTCCATATTGAGCGCATTTCTGCTAATGGCTGCAGGCACTGCCTAAGCACACACATAAGAAGGGGTAGGTCTGGTAGTGCTGATCCCGCTGCAGAGTCCCTGCTTCCCAAGGAAAGTACATCCACGGGACAGTGCAACTGGCTTTGCAGCCAGACAGGCTGCAAGAAACAGGAAACAGCAGGAAGTGGCCAAACGAACCCAACAAATACAAGCGTGTTCAGAGGTGATTTATAGCATCAGGTTAAGATTCCAAATACCGAAGACAATGCTAGCATTGTCTACACTGGAGCCTTGGCTATGCCATTCTATATGACTGTTTGGTGTGACTGCATCTAAAACTCATGTATATACCGCAGTGGTGCAGTCCTAGGAAAGGCTCACTTCACCTTTCCAAACAACCCAGCAGAACACAATAGCACCATTTTTATCTGCACCGAGATTAAATCTGAGCACTCCAGATCAGACTTTTCCTTTCATTGAATGTAAACAATCAAATCTCACTCTGATCCCTTTCCTGCTTTACCCAGTAGAAGGCTCTTGTATTTTGCCTTTTTCTTTTATTTAACGAACACAGTCTAATTTAAAAGATGCTTTAAACAAAAAAGTACTTCTTATTCAACAGGATGTACCTGAAAATCCATTTTAAACTGGCAAGACAGAGCTGGAAGAAACCTGACCCGAACAAGTCTGAGAAAACACTTTTTTAAGCTTTGGGGTCAGATCATTATCTCCTTCACTCCTGCATAAGTCCCAAATACCTCTGCTGATTCCTGTAGAGCCGCTGCAGAGAGGCATAGCTGCAAATAAGATAAAAAAGAATATTCTGCTTTTGCAGGACTCTCTCATCACACATGTACAGGGCTCTGCTGCAAGTGTCTTGCTCTACCTCGCACTGCCTCCGAGGGCCCTTCCTCCAAGGGCTTTTGCCCCCGTGGCAGATCTGGCACTCGGTGCCAGCTCGGTGGCTGGCACTGCCGGGAGAGCCTCCAAGCCAGCGGGAAGCCGCCCATGCAGGGTGGGTCCTCCTGCCTTCCCAGTGCACCCCAGGGACACAGAGTGAGGGCAGGCAAAGAAAAGGAGAAGCTGGCAGGGAAGTCAGGCACCTGGGTCTGTGAATGATTAAATTCTGAGTGGGGCTCAAATGCATACATTGAAAAAGCTTCATTCGCCCTCTCCCTCCTCAGGACTAATTTAGAGCATATCAATGTTTTTGCAAAGGCATTCCTGATACTATTGTGCTGCAAATCCTGTCTGAGCCAGCCTTCAAATATTTATGTAAACTGAAATATGTCTGGAAAGAAGTCAGAACAAAACAAATATGCTACACAACCTCATTCCTGTATATCCCTCCCTCCTCATTTACATTCACCTTAAATCCTCTCCAACTGGCTCCCAACTGTTAAGTGGTGCTTAATGAGGGATCATCGCAGAGCCCATTTCTTTGAGTGCACTGATGGCCCTAGGTCTTGCCAAACAATTTAGTCTAGAGCCTTCAGTATTTGCAAAGTGCTTTTGCAGCATTTTTTTAATCTCTGCTAGTAAATAGTTTGAGGGTTCTTTTTGTTATTATTGAGAGCATTTTGGGAGAGAGGAGCAGAATTTTTTAAAAACTCAAGTGGAAGTAAGTTTTTTTGCTGTAAGGTCCAGGGTGTGCTTACATACCATATCCTCCTTAGCTCACACTAAGGCTATATACATTGAAAATGCAGCTACTGGTAAAACACTTTTGTATCATTAAAAACTGCAGCTGTCTCTGTCTTTGCAAAGGTATGGTTGACATATGCTGCCCAAGGAGCTTCCTAAAGGAGCTGGGACTCTGCGTGAAGGATGCATGTGAAATGTGCCCGTTCTCATATGACTCCTATATGTGACCATCCCCCCATGGAGGTGATGAAAGGCTGCAAGTGCATTGACTTCAGTGATTCAGAATGCTCCTGGTTGGAGCGCTGAGGCCAGCCAGCAGCTTCCTGGCCAGGACCACAGCATGCTTCTGCTGCATCATGTCAAAGAAGCTGGAGAACTTCTCAAGAAGTACCTGAAATGATATGAGATTTGGAGCTCTCCGTTCTTGTATTTCATCCCTGGGCATTGAGTATATTGTTGGGCTAGTCCCTCATTGCAGGGAGCAGTGTTACTTCTTTCGTAAACTGAAACGTTCTGCCCAGCACTGACTCATGCAGTGCATTTTAAAGGATGCTTTTACCAGTATAGAGCTATTTCGGGCCCTCCAGATGGAAGGGAGATTGCATCTGTCACTGCTTAGGAAGGTTTGGATGGCCCTGAAATGCAGAGCAGCCTTGGGGCAGCCATAAATTGAAGAAGCACAAAGTCCCACAGATGCAGAGGAGGCTAAATCCTGCTCTGCAGCAGCAGCAGGAGAACAAAAAGCAGAAATGAGAGCCACTCCTGTGATGCTGTAATTATGAGTACTAGTGGCGACCTTAGAAGCAGGAGGGAAAAATGCCTCCCCAAGGGGTTTGTTTGTAAGAGTAAGATGTGCTAATCTGTTGTTATGGCTATATTTGCAAGCAAGAATGAGGTAAATTAAATCTGGAATCCATATAGCTTTGGGGCAAGGGAGGGAAATGGAAACTAATGTCCTGATGAAAGTGAAACTGCTCCTCAAGAGTAATAGGTAGGACAGGAGCAGCAAGAAAGTGTGATGACTTACCCTCATTTTGTTTTCATATTTGTAAGATTTTGAATATATGGCATATATCTGATCCTGGCTAGTTAGGTGTGATGGACTATGGTTGGATTTGTCTAGGGAAAACTTCTGTGCCCTGGCTGTGATTAGGCAGAATTAAGCAGGAGAAAGGAGGAAGAGATGGTTACATTAAATATGTGTCAATTATTTGCCAAAAGAGCACCCAAACTGGGAATCTGTGTCTGGGTGAGGTAAAGAAATATGTCTCCATTATTTCTTCCACATAGAATTATTAAATCATGTCTTTTTTAGACATCTACCTTTTTAATTCCTCTCTTTTGGCATGAAAGCTGAATTACTGAAGTGGGAGTAGGCAAATTTTAAAATAACAGCTCGTAACTTTAACTCTTTTCAATTTAGAGAGTTTTGTTACCAGGTGTGTCTTCTCAGTTTTTCAAAGTACTGGAATTATTCTGATATTTATCAACTGACTTAACAGGAATATCTTTAGTGGGAGACTAAGCAGACAGGAAGGTAGATAATGAAATGCAAAATCTAATTCTTAACTCTGTTGCATCTGTATTGCCTTAACTTAATCATCTGCAGCAAGATTTCTTTTACCAAAAAGAGTATTTAGAAACTACAGAGAGGTCATAGGTAATGTGTCTAGTCAAATATCCTATGTTTGAAATGGTAGAATTTAAATCATCCATAAGATCTAATGGTCCTAAAGCTGGGACTGATTTATGCCTGATGGAAAAAAGGATCCTAGTTGAAAGTCCAAACCACTTTTGCAAAGCACCAAACTGACACACACTTTTGAAAATTAAAATAAGCTACTACTTAGCCATCATGTGATGGCTGTGAATAGAATCCAATCACTTTTGTTAAGTAGGTCATTTGCAGGTCATAGAATAGCTTTTAATTTTTCAGGTCCTATTCTAAGCAAGCAAAATCTTTTCTTTTCTCTGCAAAAACAAAAAAGTACTTAATTCTAATACACTTAAAGAAGTACGATAGACAGGAGGAAGACTAAATGAACTTACTCTCAAATAGTGGTGTTGAATATTGATAATTTCCTTAATGTTCCTGATGGCACCCTGGCACAGCAGAGATTGAAACAGTCTGCATCCTGTCAAAGAAAGATTTTTCCTCTCTTGTAACTGTGGAAGATGCAAAGGTGCTAAGCCATTGTAATGGGAATCGAAATCTATTAACAGCCAAGACTGCTTTCAGTTCATTTCATACAGTCAGAGAATAGTTGGGGTTGGAAGGGACCTCTGGAGAACACCAAGTCCAACCATCTCACTCAAAGCAGAATCAACTCAGGATCTTGTTCAGTCAGGTTTTAAATATTTACAAGAATAGAAATATTTAATGACCAAGGCATTCATCTAGTCTTAGAAAGTTATCGTGTTGGTTAAGTGTCAACTTTGTCAACTTATAGTGGCTGTTTCCAATTATCTTCTTGTGCTAAACATGCATGGAAATGCTTTCCAGGATTATTTACTCCATCATCTTCCCACTGGTCTCTGGGATCTTAGATTCCTGAATCCAGTCTTGCCAGTAAAGACCAAGAAAAAATGGCATTGAGTACCTTGGTCTTTTTGGTATGACCACAGCCCCTTGAACCATTCGGCAGATGTCATTTTCACAGAATCACAGAATGGTTGAGGTTGGAAGGGACCTCTAGAGATCATCTAGTCCAACCCCCCTGCTCCAGCAGGGACACCTAGAGCATGTGGCACAGGGTGGCATCCAGGTGGGTTTTGAAGATCTCCAGAGAAGGAGACTCCACAACCTCTCTGGGCAGCCTGTTCCAGGGCTCTGTCACCCTCACAGTAAAGAAGTTCCTCCTCATATGGAGGTGGAACTTCCTGTGTTTCAACTTATACCGTAATTTTCCCTAGTCTTCTTTTTGCTGCTGATGTATATGTAGAAGTCCTTCATGTCCCTCTCCAGAGTCACCAGGAGATGGGCTTTGGCTTTCCTAACCCTGTCCTTGCATGCTCAGATGTTGTCTCTATATTCCCCCAGATCCATTTCTAGAGCTGCTCCTAATCCTTCATCACATGCAATCCTCTGGGACGTGGTATAGTCCCAGAAGCACCAGAAGTGAAACTTGCTAACTGCTTTTGCTGGGGTTTTTTTTAGCATAGGGAACGGACAGCAAAAGCAGTACCTGGGTTCATTCTTCTGAAGCCTGTGAAAAAGAACCTGTCTTGGCCTGCACTTCTAAGAGGGCAACACATCACCTAAACATCAAAGGGAAGAGGAGAGGAACACATGCAGGTGACTTTTCATTAAAACACTCCCTTGTTTTTCTCTTGGCTCAGACAGGCTATTCATTACATGCTCCTGGCCCTCTGATCACTTGGATGCAATCTGTTCTTACATTCATAACATTTTGCCTACCTTGGTACAAGGATTATAGGTAGCAAGACTGGCTAGAAAACAAGAATTTAATTTCACAGAAGATTTCAAGGTTTCTTTAATTAGTTTTTCATTATGTTTTGGGACACAACTGAGACTTCATAGCCTCAAGACTCAGACTCATTTTAAAACAGTATTTGCCCTTCAAATACAATTGCTTTGTGATTTTTCCTTCTCTGCTACTATGTGAAGAGATAACAGCAGAAACATAAACAAAAGTGAGTTAAGTGACCAATTCATTTCCTGGGTATTTTCATACCCTCATTACTTGTAAATCTGCTTTACTCCTTCCCATATTCACAGGAAAATAATTTTTATGAATTTTACAAGAAACTTTTCCTTTTCTGCACTTTTTTTGATGAAGTTCTCCTATGTTTAAAAGGTGGGGTTGTAAAGATATTCACAATGAGATTAATTCCTCCGTATGTTTTAATCAAATTACTATTTGGCACTGGCATTTAAATTATTGTTGTTAGGATCTTACTTTAAAACTCTTCTGAGCAAAGCAGCTCCCTCCTTTCCATATCGCTGTTTCTGGTTATGTGCAAGTCCAGAATGGCAACATTCTATTCATTTAACCTCAGCATTTTGAACACTTTTTTTTTTAAAAAAAACAAAAAAAACAAAAAAAACAGTATTTATTATGATTTAATGACTGTTTCTCTGCTCACTGCTTCCTCCCTCAGAGGATCTAAAGTTCCAAAGCACAAGACCTATGCTTGCTTTAGCAACTATCAGCATTACAGTCAGTAGAAAGAAAAATACATTTATTGGGTGTTATTTTCACCAAGAAACAGGACTATCCCATACTCAACAGTACATTGAGAGAGAAGAGTAGAAACAGCCCAAAGAGTCCCTTCTGGGAGGGGGAACAGCATTTGGGTATTTCAACAACCTTCCCACCAATCCTGGAGCACCAGCAACCCAGTGACCAATCCTGGAGAAGGGCACTCCCTAATCTTCACCAGGTGCCCTAGATATCCTCACATCTCTTTATCTTCACCAGGTGACTGTTATTAACCTTTCATCCTATATATTCCCATAGGTAACCTTTTATCCTGTATATTCCATATGGTGTTAAGTCATAGTCTCCAGAATTACAGCAAAATATGGTCATTAATGTAATAAGACTAAAGCTCTCTGCCTATATACTTAATTTTTATGTTAGTATAGTAGGTTTTTTTTTTTTTTTTTTTTTTTTTTAGAGACAGCATCTTCCTCATGGAGGATTAAATCACTGCAGTATCTTGTTTATAAAGAGGATGGAGGTATTTTGCAGCAGAGAAGGCAGGTGACCATCATTTCAGTTCCCACACTGGAGAGAGGATGAGAGGAAGGGGAGCTCTGTTCACCACCATAGGACAAATGCATAAGCACTACAACTTTTTCTCTGGTCACAGTAGAAATTATCAGAGACATTGGTTCCTTTCTGAAAAAATAGTATTTAATCTGGGTCAAAGTAACCAGCCTGCTCCCTTCCTGTCCTTTTGCTCTATGCAGGGCTGTGTATGTAGTACTGTGGGGAAAAAATAGCTAACATTGTGCCTTTTTCATATCAAAATGTTAATTCTTGGTATGATATGAAATGATAGGCAGTACTTTTCTGCCCTGATTTGACATACTTCAGATGGTATTGTAAAGCATGAGTCCAAAAGCTGACTACAAACAATGACATGGTCTTGCTTGGAGAACAATAATCCCCTCAATATATATATATATATATATATATATATATATATATATTTAGTGTTTACCACTGCTCTTATAACAAGGAATTTATAAACAGAGCTTAGAAAATGGCTAGGCCAGTGCATTAACTGGGATTCAACAAGAGAGTTTCAGTGAGGTCTGGGACTCTGCATTTTTTTCATAGCTGAGAGGGCAGCATTACTGGAAATATCTTCAGTTTATATCCCTGCAAACAACCTTCTGTGCTAAGGATAAACATAACCTGGAGCCATGCTCTCCTCTGTGGCTCTGGGGCCAATATGGGCCCATTTCAGCTTGCATAGCACATTGGTGAAATAGGGGCTGCAAAAGCATCTCCATGGAAGTCAGTGATTGCTCAATCCCTCACAAGTGTATGGTTCAGAAGTTACACTGATATGGGCTTTTCTTTTATTTGTGAACATTGCAGCTTTTTAAAATTTAAATTAATTTTATTTCTTTTATGTTTTTTTTTTTTTTTTTACTTTTGGTCTCCAGCCCATTCTAATTCCAGTGACTCATATTATGGGGGAAGTAGATTGTTGCACTCAGAAATTTTGGTCTTACTGATTCAAAGATGCCAGGAGAAGTACAGCTTAGGCCTGCTCAGTGTGATGTGTGTTGGATGCAAACTAGCAAGTGCTAAGGTGTTTACTGGATCAGGACTGAGTGACTACCGAATGGTCCTCAGGTGGGAGCATGGAAGTATGGGATGCTGGTAAAGGGAAGAAGGGAAGAGGAATGGGATTTCTTCAGGTTTCCCTCATCTTTGCCTTCTCATTAAGGCTGCATTGGTGCTGGACTGAGACTGATGAGATGAGCATGTTATTGGATGAGGTGCTAGGGGTGCAGACATCAGTCATGCTGATACTGTAAAGGTGGCATTTGGTTTGCACACCTTCCCTAAGCACTGCTTGCCAAAATATATTCTCAACCCATCTCAAGACTCTGTGCATCTCCTGTGTGATGTTCAGGGCACTGAACATTTGTCTCTGGAAGGTTTAGTCAAAGCTCTGTAGAAATGTGTCCTCACCTCACCTGTGAAACTAGGAGCAGTGGGGATGCACTGGAGTGCAGGGACTGTACCAGAAATGCTAACTACAGTATAAGGGGTCTCAAGAAATTTATAAAGCTTCAAAATTAAAGCCATGACTGAGGATGTGGTATCTTCTTTCATTCTCGCCCGCAATCTTTATTTATAACAAAGTGCCAAAGGAGAAGCCAGATCTATCCTGAAGAAGGAATCAATGAAGTGAATCTGGCAAAATATAAAATATTAAAAAAAAACAGAAGTCTGGAAAATCAAAAGGGAGTTGGAGATAGAAGCTAAGCAAACAAAAATCTGGAATATTGAAAGATTCCAGTTTAAATTCTGTGCAATTAAAAATAAGTCATCCTTTTTTCAACCCGTAAACGATTATTTCCATGAAGATCCCACCCAACTATTAAGGGATTAGATATGAGCACATGAAAAATTTGCACAGCTAACACAACATCCTGCTTGCCAAGATTATCTTGCTCTAATTCTCTTGTCAGCAAAGCCACTTTATAGAAGAACTATTAACTCACGATTTGTTTACTTGATTTTTTTTCTTCTTAATAATTTTATCACTTTGATATTCTTTGGGATTTTTTTTTCAGTTCCAAATCATTAAGAAATTCAGTTGAGAACACAATAAACTAAAACAAACCAATGCAAGTGAATGACCACAAATGTCACATTGCTTATCTTGCTCCATGAAACACTAAGCGGCTGCTGGATTTTAACAAGGAGGAAAAACAAAGCTCTGTTAGTATTCCTGTGCACACTTTGTTATTTCACTTAGCAGCTGATTTTGGGAGAAGAAAGAAACAGAACTGATCTGATGCCTTTCCTCTCAAGATCAATCCACATCCTTCCTAGGGCAGGAAGAGCAGGTGAATAGGACACGGGACATTTGCCACTTCTATGGCTTCAATTATCTAGTTTATTCCATGGCTTCCCTGAAAACAACAGTAACAGACTTCAACAACATAATTAGTTCAGCAGAGAAGTGAGGACAGGAGAATCTGCTGAGGCATTTTGGCATAGTCACACCGAGCGTTGAAAAAATCCCCTCTGCAGAGGACTGTTTTCCCTGCTCTGCAAGGAAATCTGCAGGGAGCAGTTGTCTCCTCAGATGTATGGCTTGGCCTCACACAGAGAAGGGCAAGTTGCATCTGGCTTCGTAGAAGAAGTGCAAGGCGGAAAGGGGGGCAGTGTGGGGGGCCGTGGAGAGCACGGGTTAGCACAGCCTGGAAAGACAGGCAGCGCGACGAGGGCTGGGAGGGCGATGCACGTACACCGAAGGGCTTGTGCTTGACAAGATCTTCATGTCTGCCTGACACTGGTGCCCCTGCACTTGCCCCTGTTTTGGTATTCGCTATGCGATAGAGTGGGGAGGAAGCTGCCTTTTCTACCTTGCAGTCCAATGCCAAATCACCTGCGGTGGTGATTCACCTTCCTACCTGCAACCCTAGGCCCACATCCTGTTTATCTGGAGAGGAAGGGTGAGGTCCTGAGAGCTGGGGAACCCGCCCCTGCCCCCCAACATGAGAACTACAGTGCAAGTTGTTTTAGGCATTTTACAGCCTCACCCTCTAAATGCACCTAGCTCTATATGGGAGGAAGCACCCAGGGTTCCCATAAAAGGTTGCTGTAAGCATCCTTCCACATGATAAGGCAGGTAGGGATCTTGTAAACTGCAGATAAGGAGTTGTTAAGCCATAGACAAACACTTTAGGAGTGAAGCACAGTAATCTGTTCATCGGTGTATTTTGGAAGTTTCAGTGAGAAAGGAAGGATGTAGGTGATAACTCTAAGTGCACATATGAACTCTGCAGCCATCTGCCACCAACAGCTAAATCCCAGATAATCTAGGCAACGTCCTGGATGGAAGCAAGAGTTATAGGAAACTTGGTCTCTCTGGGCTCTATTCCTGGTTCCACCATTGACTTAGCCCACTCACTGTAGCTCTTTATGCCTGGATAGACATCATGCTGCGGTGTTCTCTGTGATCTACTAATGGAAAGCTTTGTATGATATCTAGATATGATTACTAAAAGGTATGCTGATGCTTTCATATGGGCATTAATATCCTGTCATTGGCGTGCTATGGATATGACTTTTATGATCATCTCATCCCAGGGAGAGATAGTGGTGGGAAACTCTATTCCCTGCCAGCGGCATGTTTTTGAACCTGCACTTCAAGAGCAACATGAGGTCCTGCATTCACAAGGTACTGCGTTCATGAGGTACTGCATTCAATATGAGGTACTGCAGATGTTAAGCTCTTCTGCCCAGCTTTCACGTCACTGCCAATATTCAAATACCCAC
This sequence comes from Tinamus guttatus, assembly GCF_059628265.1. NCBI lineage: Eukaryota > Metazoa > Chordata > Aves > Tinamiformes > Tinamidae > Tinamus > Tinamus guttatus. The sequence goes on along the minus strand of NW_028289016.1, from coordinate 115,642 downwards.
TGTGGTTGGTTGCCACCAGCCTATCATCAGCCATGGTAATAGTCTTCCTCTACTGCCTTTGGAGTGGTTACAACTGCAAATGCCACTGAGAGCTGGAGGGAGTTTCCTCAGATGCTCCCGTCTGATGCCAGGAAGGTGAATGCACAGGCACAGCACCTGCTTGAGCTGGTGGCACACAGGACCAGCTCATGAATTTGCCCCACATGAGCATCTAATCTCCAATGGTTCGGCATGACCTATAATGGACAGAGAACATAGCTTTTTATCCCTGGACGATTTTCAATAGGTACCTGTTCCTTCAACCCTTTTTGTTCAGCAAGTGACAGCAGAATTGCAATAGAGTGCTATTAAAAAACTGACCATCTTCTGGGTTCAGTGCACTCAGCTTTCACAGAAACTATTTTCTAGAGGGTGTCCCAGAGTCAGGAAGCTCATGATTATTTTTGTATCAAATAGCAATTATGGATATGGCACAGTGGATATATTTAAATTCACAGTAGATCAAAAGTTTCCATGGTGTGACCCTGTTAATTTGCCCCAAAGGCAGAAGCTGTTAGTGTCAGCTTCTGCCACTTCCAAACCTTACCAGGAAAAAGATGTAAGTGTTTATTTTGGGCATTTCCCAAAATACAAAAATAGCAGTAATAAAAACAGAGAAAGCATATGGTGGACGTGTGTCTAGGGATGCAACTGAGGCTGAGCATTATGTATATTTTTTTTTCGGGGGAAATATATTTATTCTCTGAGGTTGTAAGAAAAATAGTGATTTCTTGTTTTCAGCCAGAGGTCAGATAATTGCCATGTTGTAATGACATATGCATTGTCTTATATCTGATAAAAGCAATACCCTAGGCAACATAAGATTTCAGAGGCAGTTAACCATTAATTCTTTTGCTTTAAAGTACTTGGGGTTTGAAAACAACTGAGAAATAACTACACTGCTGGCACTGAGAATCCTACCTGTCTTTGAATTAGTTTGCATTTGAGTAAATTAGAAATAAATTCTAATGTACTAAAGAGATTTTAATGGCATGCATTGGAGGTGGTCATGAAAGGAGAAAGGGGACAGCAATTACACTATGGTACTGAACTTTTAAAGGTTAATTACTTTTCCCATCCCCCATCAGATGGGTTTAGAACAAGATATTATTCAGATATAATGAAAGAGGGAGGTAGTGGAATTTGAACAAAAGCAGCATGGCATTTTCTTGCAACTGGTCTCAGTTTGTATGCTTTTGCAACAGCTATGTAAGATGAAGAAAGACATGCAGAGATGGTGTCAACTAAGAGTTTGTTTTGCCTGACACATACTGGAAAAATTGTTCAATACTGGTTCATCTCAGCAAAGCTATTACCCTTTGAATGCAAGAAAGGTCAGCTGGGGTTATCTGCTGCATAAGTACTGGCTGCACAAATTCCAGGGAGTAAGCTTAGCTCTTGCATTATACCTTCTGAAAGTGATTTTTAGATCTTTTATTTTTATGAATCTGCCTGATATGATTCAGTCCTGTTCTCTGTTCCCCTTTCAGATGGACTGTAAACAGCTTTACAGAAGGCTATACATCCAACTGATAATCAAGAGCTCTAGAGGAATATACTCTTGTGTTACTCTGATAGAAGAGGTGTATTTTATAACTTCTTTTCATGTCGAGAATAAGTAGGAAATTAAAGCTATGTGGATCAAGCTCATAGCAATGACTGAAATCCAAAAGGAAATCAGCATATTCTGCTTATTCTTCTCTATCTCTGGCTATTCTGGATATTTCTGAAGGGCTGTAGGTGGGAAAGATACACAAAGAATATGAAATAACTTTAGAGAGAAGTCCATTTACCTGAGCAGGAGGCCGAAACCAGGGGACATTTCCAGTCAACATAGCCTACATCTGATGGAGTTGTCCCTTGTGGTTTGGCATAGTCATTTAAATATTGCTGGAGTTTCTTCATTAATAACATGACCACAAAAATAATGCTACATTCCTCTCAATATTTGTGCAGGCTACTTCATTAATTCTAAAAGTAAAATGCTACCCTGTTTATGGCATTGTTAGGCAGAAAAGTGCTTGTTCAAAGTACAGTGAGATATTATGCCTGGCAGCTAGAGTCCAGTTAATGAGTTTTAATCCATTTTATCTGACACAATGCTTCTGATCTAGACTTCGCTGTTGGCCAAATTTTGCAAATTATTGGCTGTTAAATTCATCCAGTTCACATATGTAAAGTGACCAGGATATGTTCCTCATTGCATGTAATTGATGTCTACATTAGTGATTAATAATATGCATTGCTCTTTAGTGTGCAGCAGTTCATTCAATTTAATTGTTATAAGATTGTCTTTGGTACTTTGATGGTTTTTAAATGTGTAAGATGCCAGAGCGAGAAAGTACAGACCATTAAGAATGGTGTATTATTGATTGCTCCAGGTGAAACAGAGGAAAAATCATTTAATGACTGCAGAATGAAGTCTTATTTTATTCAGTTTATTCTGAGCCTTAAATGCTGTTAAATGGGTGTAGTTAATAACCTTTGAGCTTTTTTGAGAGCAACCCCATTGACTAGCATGTCTACTATTACACAGTTCTCCTTCTTGGGTGAGGACTGAACAATACTGAGAAAGAAATTAGTTAGAATGCAAATATGAATATTTCTTTTTAATTAGAGTTTGGTCTTTCCAGCAGTATTAATTTTTCTGGGCTTCAGATTAATGATGGTTTTCAAGGACCTTAAATGATTTTTGAAAGTCAGCTACTGTGAGAAAGTTTAGTCTTTTGCTTTCGGGCCAAATATGAACTGCTGGCAAATCTTTGTAACAGATTAGTAATTCTCTAATTCCTTTTTAAATGGGATTATTCCATCTTCTCACTAGCAAAGTGTTTCTGTGCTTCTAGTACTACTCTTACAAGAGCAGGTCTCCATTTCCCTGTCATTTTAACAAATTAATCAAAGCCACGAGACTCCTGAGGAACCATTTTCATATCCTATGAAACTCTTGCTGAGCTCTGTCTCCCTTTGGCTCATCCATATATGTCTTGTGAAGTCTGTGTGAAGACTTTGGTCTGAGGTTTATATGGCCAGGGAAGTTGGCTGTGCCTAAAAAGTTTCTGCACATTTTGTCATAGACAAGCATCTATTTCCTGAAATTTTGATCCTGAGTGAAATTGTTGTCGTCAGATACAGGAGCCATATACAGAAGATATAAATGGATAAGATAAAAATGGATACTCAGCCGTAAGAGTTTATTCATCTGGAGCTGGTTTGAAACATATCAAAGGGCAGCATGATGACAATTTTGCTTTATTGTCACTTCTTTCTCTGAATAAATCCTTTCAGTATCCAGTGCTAATATTGCAGAGTCTTCTACCACATGACGCAATAAAGCTGCAGAAGCAAATAAACAGAAGGAACTATAAATATTTGTTATAAAATGCTAGAAAACTCATGTACATAGCAGCAGCATGCTTTGTCTCGCTTGACACTAAAGTGTTTTTGACATGGAGCAATAGTCTTCTAACACATATTGGTCAATCAAGCTGTTGTTCAGTTGAAAAGATCTTTCTGGGAAAAATATGCTTGCATGAATTGTTAATCAACACCAAAAATTAAAGCGAAATTCCGAAGCTGTATGCTTACATTAATTCAAGGTGACCAGTAAGTGTCTATGCTATCTGTAATACCAGTCTGTGAGATAATTCCCTATACTCTGTTACTTCTGATCTGTACTACAGCATCATCCTGAACATTCACCCTTTATTGTTTGGAAGTGTTTTAAATTCCAGTAAGAGTTTATAATTGTGCAGCTCTGATATTTGATTTGATGCTCTTAAAAGTCTGTGGCATTGAAATAACGAGAGTGAATGTTGATCTGATAAATTATGCTTAAAGAGAGGGAAATCTGGCTTAAACCTCTATTCCTTGTCAGCTAAAATCAAAGTCATGCTTCTCATCAGACTCTTGTGCCACTGCAGAGTTGCTGGAACTCCAAATCTAAAATCATGGAGAGCCTGTGAGAAACTTCCTTAACTGGATTTCACAGCATGCAGAACCTTTAATACACTGACATATGCACAGCTCTTATTTCATTGCACAGGGAGCTTAGAATAGACCTTCTGGGAGAACATCAGCTCACGTCAGAAATCTGAATGCACCTGACACATTAAGAAACAGTGCAGAATTATTACACACTGCAGGGCAAGATCTTTTTTTCACAGCACTGATGTTGGCCAGCTAAATGCCATTATCTCCTAAAACAAGTAGCTGCGGGAATGACTGATTCCCACAGTGCTCACAAAAAAAATCACACCTGAATATTCACATTGCTGAAGGCACATAACAACATCACACCACTGTTGTGAGCTTTGGTCTTCTTTCACGTATAAATCTTCCACCAAAAAAAAAGAAAATAAAAATCTGAAAAGGGCCAATTATACAATTATATTTAGAGCACTAAACATATTTATAAATTTGTCATGCTGAGAACTGATCCCTTACTAACTGCTCAGGCATATGGATGCATATATTTATACCAGTTTAAAAGTGATCAGTGTTAAAACAGTTTTAATACAAACGTAGTCTGAAACTGTTTTGCTGAATTTCTAGATTCCTGTCCCACAAAACTAGACGAGGCTCACCATTGCCTGGATGTTCCCCTTGTAGGAAAGCCTTGCACTGGTGATAGCAGTGGCTTCAAAAAATAAGAGAGGAGGGATGAACATATCACATGATAAATCTCCAAATGTGTTTTGGTCTCCTGTTGTTTGAAAAACAAAATTGCAATTTGGAATCAAGTTTGAAATGCAAGCAACTGAGGTGGATGGGAAGGCTGTGAATAGCCCTACACAATAAATATTAATAGTAAAATTAGTTTGGCAGCAATAGAAGTCTTCAAAGCACTAATAGGCAAGACCACCCAGGTACTCACAAAGTCACAGTTTAAAAATCACTTTCCAACTGAGCTGTAAATCCTCCAAAGCCTCAGTCATGTGGGCCATTCCTTTTCCTTGACCACTTTCTTTAACATTGACCCATGTGGGGGAAAAGGCCAAACGCTGGTCTTGAAGGTGCCAGGAAGGAGAAGAATGGGCACAGGCTGTACAAGCAACAGCATCCTACACACTGCATTGGCCAAAACAAATCTTCAGAGGAACTCCTTCCTCACCCCTGCAGCCAGGCTTGTCATTTTGCATGCTGCTTAGAAACTCACAGCATCCTCTTCTTTCTGTTGAGAGGCTGGCAGCTATTTAACGTTCTGTGGTTACAGAGTGAGGGCGTTTAACACATTTTCATGGTTAGCTACTAGCTTATCATGTTTAATCCTGCCATTAGAAATGAATGCAAGTTATTCTGAGAGCTAAATTGAACAGTACAAGCCCAAAATTCAAATGGCTTCACAGTACAACTCAAAAAGCTACTCCAAAACTGGTGAGAGAAATTATACCTACTGTGTTCACCCAAGGTGCAGGGCTTGCAAAAAGAACTCAGTGTGGCTGGGGCACAGCCTCTGCTTTAGGCTCTGTGCACGGCTCCTGCCTGCGTGTGAGCAGAGAAGGGGGAATTTGGGAGGAAGTGCAACACTCTGGAGGATCCTAGAAGATAAGTGGCAGATGTAAAGTTCTCACTGAAGTTAAAACTTTTTATAGCATCACTTTTGCTCCATGACTATGTCTAAATGTAGAACCAAGCAGCATGGAACTGTCTTTCCCACAGCCACCTGGCTTATTCAGGGAATGAGGCCAAGGGAAAGCCATCAGAGAGCAGAGGATTGCCACAGCATTCCTTTTAGTCTTTTCACAGGCTATTAAAAAAGTAAATTCCCAGAAGGTTGATTTTTCTGCTCGTGCCTCTCCCCACAAATTCAGAATTAAGTTTTACATGTGACAGGGAAGCAGGAACCCAACTGCTCCCTGATTAGCAGCCATACCACAAATGATTACTTGCTATCTTAATCTGTTGACAGACTGATTTGAATTGATTTAAATAGTTCCCAGATGGCTGGCTTAATGCATAAATCTAATATGCGCCCAAGATTCATCACCTCCTTATTGATTTCTCAGTCTACCTGTCACTTCTAAGCAGTCTCACATCTCAGGTCCATGTGCATGTTAGGTGAGTAACCACTTGAACTTCTGTTGAACTGCTGATCCTCAGGCCACCTCTTACTCTTCCTAAGGAGAAAATTGACTGCTTCTGTTTAATAATAATAATAATAATAATAATAATAATAATAATACTCTAATCACTGCAGTGAGCAGAATTAGCTTTTCATGTCTTGGTGTACCTTTAACTTAGGGTTGAATGCCCTGGGAGACCTGAAACTTGGTGTCTGCCGATGCCATCATACCTCCAACTACTGAAGAGAGAAGCAGACTATAAAGAAGCACATGAGTTCTGACGCAGGTCTGATGCATGGGTAGGATGGTGCAGTGGAGCTTGAAAGGTCAGATGTTCCGATCATGTAGAAGAAGAAATTGTTTGAATTTGCGGTATTGGGCTAGAAGCGGAATGGCAATGTGAAATTGCTGAAGGTATTAAGAGGGAAGGAATTTAGTGCATCCTAACCTTTTAGTTCTTGAGATATTTTCCACTCTACTTGAAAGTTCTGGTGTGTATCAATAGAAGTGCATTGCTGGAACTTGCAATTCTACTTGTAAATAGACTGTTAAAAGTTAACTAACTGTTAAATCAGGTGATTCCTGAATGCAGTTACTGTGTTTGTGATATGAAAATGCAATTGCAACATATGCTTTTCATGTACCAGATTACCTACATTTGGAACCAAAGAAGTTTCAAGAAGCATGAAAACAGTTTCATTAAATGCAAGACTTCTTCACAACTGTGCAACCATAATCTGTTTGCAGCAAGAACACATCAGGAGGAAGGCATGTTGAATTCTTATCTTCCTTAGATGAATTTTGAAAATTTGTCTCTATATTGTTGGCCTTCTAGGCTATATCATACAAACCCAATGAATATTTACTCATTTTTATATGTGTGTCCAAGATCTTCAGCTACACCCTCTCTCAGCATCCTGAAATAACCTGGCAGTCAGGGACCCATTACACTGCATTTTCAGTATTGAGACTGGGGAACTACTAAGAAAGACATTCAGGTTATAAGTGTAAAAATAAGGTCTTAGAAGATAAGGATAGATGTGAATTTATAGCCATGTGCCATATAGCCATGTGCCATAAAAGCCTACAGTAAATACAGAGCTGCTTTTATTATTCTGCATAAGGACTAAGGTACTCATGGTACTCATGGTGTGAGTTTGCACCCTACCCTACCTTGCAGTAACTTGTTTAGGAGCCCTTACTGCAAGTTATCCACCAATGAGATCTTGGGCAGTCATAGACAGAGAATCTCTAGCCATATTTTGAAAAGATCTAGTAAAGCACATACAGTCTAGATGTGATTGGTTGGTCCCTGATCTATGTGTGATAAAGAGAGCGGCATTTTGTAAGTTTTGAAGCCTAAAAGGGCAAACTACCAGTGGCTGGAGTTTGCAGTATCCTGTTTTGCAGAAGACTTAGAGGGGAGAGAAGGATTTTGTATTTTATGTTAGGAAAATATAATGAGAAACCCAAATATACATGCAAGATAGTATGTGTTTGTGCTTCATCAGGTCTGAGCACTACAGATTTTGCTACAAGGTACATGTACTGCAGTCCCAATCACTCATCTTGAGTTCTTACCACGGAAATGGTCCACTGATATCGATAACATATTCAATATCTGTGTTTATCTCAGAACCAGACATACTTGGCTTGGATCCCTAGTTTGATTATAAAATTAAATCATTTAATCTTTCATAACAACTCAGTCACTAAAGAGTTTTCTTCTGGATAAGCTTTCATAACTCAATAACACAAGTAGAATTTAGACAAATGTGGGAGGAAAAAAAACAAGAACTTGTATTCATGAGCTACAAGGTTTCATCAAGGGGAAATGGATCTAAATCCTGTATTCTGTTTGTTCATCAAGGGCAGGATACAGTCTTAAAATACTATATCACTGTGGGATACACATCTCACTTCAGAATACCAGCCAGTCATATGGCGTAATCCCCATTTCTAAAAAACATACCCATGTTAAAATCAACTTTCTCAGTTATCTGGAAAATGCAGCCACGGTACCTCTGACTGACTAGAGGCAATTTTAAGAAGCTGGGCATGTTTACCCCTCTCCAGGGAATGACAGTATTCACACTATATATGGGTCCTGCTTCTCGCCCCCTTGCGCTAATGTAATTCCGCAGACTGATGCGACTGAATCTCCCTCAGGCAGACTAACATAAACCCTTAGAAATAGAATCCTATGCACTTATTTTAAAAATGAGCTGTTTTGCCTGATACTGGTGAACTAGAAACAGCAACCTAACAAGAGTGGCACCTAAAGATAAGGAGATGGGGCTTTCAGCTCTCAACAGGAGACAGAGAGGAGCATTTCATTATGAGAAGACCTTATTTTGTGTCTTTCCTTTATATAAAAGGGTTCTCCTATGGTTTATATAAAGCAAAGTTTGTTTAAGAAACACATTAACAGGATTTTAGTGGGGAGAAAGGGGAGAATGACACCTGCATTGGTCACATAGTCATGATACCTGCAGGGCTTAGTTGCACATGGATGCAAAGAATAGCAAGACCAGGACTGAGGCTCATCTCATGAACCCCATATGAAGTTATTCCACTGAAATAGCTTCAGTGGAATTCCTACTGGTTTACACCAGCATTACAGGGACCAACTCCCAAAATGGGAATGTCACTCCAAGTCCCAGTGTCAAATTGTCCCATTGTCAAAATTTCCAACAAATTCTGATGAATCCTGATTGGTAAAGCTGAGAGCAGCATAAAAGAATATAACAAGCTCTGTATAAACATGTTAACTGAATCAAACACTAACATGGAAGCTACTTCTCATGAAATCATTAGAGCACTGTGAAAAAATACTGTGTTTCATATTTTCCACCCAATTTCTGCACAGTTTTGAGTGCCTAGCATCCAAAGAAAATTGTGCTCTAATCACCCAGCCCTGCGTGGATGTCATGCCCTCTAGCACATGTGAACACCTTATCAAGTTATCACAGCATATCCTTTCAAGGACTCTGAAGGCAGCTGCCACCCACGATGGCCGCTTGCTCCCTGCAGCATTCCAGGCACTCGCACCTCACTTAATACAGCAACAAAGACGGCTTGGCTGCCATGCAGCCCACAGTGTGCTATTACAGCTGTGAAACAGCTAACTTTGGCAGCCATATATCATTAAGGCTTTGTTTAAGAAACTCAGAATAGCTTTTCACCACCAAGCTACTAGCATTATGCTCATAGCCTGGCATGAATGGACAGAGTATCTTGCATTGTAATTGAAAGTGATGTAATGATTTTTTGAGCCAGTCAAAACGCCGAGCAAACGAACCTCCTTCATCATATGCCCCTTGCAGTCATTTAACAATAATTCTTCCCTGCATTCTGCAGTTTTGCAGCTCTTAATAAATGTGTTTGGGTTCTTGTCATTATAAGGCACAAATAAGTGACCGGACAAGCTCAGGCTAACTGTTGAAAATCACTAGGCTGAAGGCAAATTCTTCTGAAATGGGACAGAGGTGGTGCATGTTGAAATTTGAATCCATTTTCACAGAGCAGGGCTCTGCTGGTTACTGCCTTCAGGATATTACCAAAAATAAACCCAGAGGGTAGGGGGTAGGTATTTATATATATCAGGGAGAAAATGGGTCAGATATTACAAAACAGCACCAACAAATCAAACGCCACCTGCACAGAATGCACTGAACAAAACGAGACTCAAAGTATGGGCGCATCCTTGCACACTGGACTAGTGTTTTCCCTGAGGGCTTGCTCTGCAGGAGACAAATAATGGCAGAAGTGGTAAGTGCTTTTCTTGTCCAGGGAAGAAATTTCCTCTCTCTGCAGAAGCAGCCTTTTTTACTGAGGGGCGAGCCTGCAGGAGAGCTTTGCCTTGGGAGCTCTCTCTTCAAACAGGGGCTCGTGGCCATGCAGTCTTCCCACATGTCTGGGCAACTGTCAGCCTACGAATAAGGAAGGACAGTGAACAGGCTGCGATTGGTAGGAAAAATCTAGCTGACTAACTTTTAAATACATTTTAGCAATCTAGAGCTCTACTGTGGCTTTGAGCCATAACCTGGACTAGAGAGAACATGCCCTGAATGCATGTGTTTCTTTTTGTGTGTATGTACATGTCTGTGTGTATGTATGAAACAGGAATCCCTTGGGAAGATACAGCTGGACTGCATCACGGTTTGTTTAGGTACACTCGAGTGACAGCCCACCATTTCCATGCTGGTCCCACTCTGCCCTGCAAGGTGGGGGATGAGGAAGGAGCCATGAGTTTACCACCCTCATTTATAACCTCTGTGCTCCCATCAATAGTGATTCACTCCTCTGCAGGCAGGAGAAAGCTTGTCCTCTCTCCTGGTCCTTTCTGCACACATGCATGCAAGCACACATGCTCACATGCACATGTGAGTGCATGTTGCCCTTCTTAATCCAGACCAAACATTTTTAGCACTAAAATGAGCATCAGCTAAAAGCAAAATAACACTGGAGAACTCCTATAATTGTGTTTTTCCCCTGACTCAGAAGATTAAATTGCCTCCACAGGCCTCTGGAAGAGTGGACTTTCCTTCCTGCATTTATGTTACTGCTCCTTCCATTCATATTCCACATCTCCTGTCTCTGCATGCAGAAAGGAATCTAAACAGCAGATGATATGGACTTTCCTCAGCTTACCTTTTCTTCCTGTTCTTAGCCAGATTAGTATGAAATACGGGTGAATGTTTAAAGATTCACCTGTAAAGGTGAATAGATTTGTAAAATCCAACACACAGATTTTAGAAATGCCAGAACTGAGGTTTCTTTTTCAGTCTTTATTTGATCTCATTTGCTTTAGTTTTTTGTTACTTTTCACAGGATCACTTCTTCATTAATTACTAGCTCTCATTGCCTGGGTATCTTTAGGATAACATTGCAAAAGAGACTTGGAAGCACAGAGAGGATTAAGATTGAAAGAAGAGATCAAATTTCCCAACCTCTAATGTCTGTTGCCTGACATTTCTGTTTTAGCATCAGTGAGTTTTCTGGTAACTGGCTGTCCTCTTGAAAAAACAACAGCAGAGGCAACATCCTTAGTGAAGTGCAGGGAATTTGGCATGTCTCCCTTTAGAGGGTCAAAACCCTGTAGGGATATAATGCTGGCTGACTGAGGGTGGGAATGTGGAGCTGGAGGAGATGGAGAGGTGGCACAGCCACATCTCGCTTCAGCCTGCTCTCAAGCTGCTTCACCGTGATAATGGAAACATGTTAGAATAACTCTAGGAGTGGATGCTAGGCAGCCCTGCATCCAGGCTCTGCCTCAAATCAGATACTAGAAGTAAAGTATACATGGTTAAAAAAGTAAAGTATACATGGTTATAATACAAAATTCAGAAGGAGCCATTAGCTTAGTAACTTGCACAAAATTGTGGAAAAAAAAGCAATCCAGCTGCTAAGCACAATATTCAAGTATGTTAACCTTGACATCTCTCCCTGCAACCCTCTTTTTTACTTTTTCTTTCAACAAATGAGGCCAGTTGCTTGACACAAGGAGTTGAAGAGGCTTTGTGAGCCCTGCGCATCCTGCCCATCAAATGGCTGGCTGGCATCAAGGATGCAGCAGTACCCCTGTTGCCTTTACAAATGTCACCATCAAAATGTCAACACCTTTTCCTTATTAAGCACATTGGTGCAGACAAAGCATATTCTAAAACCTTTTGTTTGTGTCATGAAAATGCAAGCCCATGCAAATATAACAAATATGCATTAAAAATGTTAAGAAAGCATTACAATCCTACCAGGCTATATTGCTGAAGCTTTAATCTTTCAGCCTAAACTGCCAGAGTTGCTTTACTGGTAAAGAAATGAGATGCTGTCCAACTGCAGATAGGATGTGCTGTGACATTGCCCTTTTAGCATTTACCCCTGAGAGAGGAAGCAATGCGGGGTAGCTCTCCTGCCTGCTAATGCCACTAGGCCAAATTCATGGCAAGTCTGAGTTTGGGAAACTGTCTGGAAGTCAGGGGCATTTACCAGATTTAGAGTGCCAAAGATCTCACCCATGGGCATTGCGTTTACTTTAGGTTTGCATGCTGGACAGCTGAGAGTTGTGAGCAGCACCGTGATGACTCCACAGGTTTTATTCTTATTTTCATCGGGTTCCTGCTGATCTACGAAGTCATCTGTGTGCTTCCCCCTTGGCAGCAGAGCAAGCGTAAAGCAGTGAAACCAGACAAGCAAGATCAGTGAAATCAGTAAATTAACCCTTAGGAGGGAGGCTCACTCTAGAGGACACAACAGAGGCTAATAAGCTTCCTCATCCACGTTCTCTTGAGACCTGCTCCCTGTTGGAACCAGGCGCAGGACAACTGCACAGGCCTTTACGGGAGCCGAGCCGGATTACAAGACACGATCCCAATATGAGTTTAGATCTTGCTCCGTTTATTAGCGGAAGTGCACATATATTTATACCTACAAGCATCTGAGGGATATCCAGGTTAGCTACGATTGGTTGCTAAGGGGGGTTGCTATGTCCCGGCCACATAGGCTCTTTCCCAGCTCTGCAAAGTTGTTTACCCGAAACGGCTAACTACTCTTTCCCACATAGCTCCCCATTCCCAGCCGGCCAAGGACAACTCACTAACACTCCCCAGTACATTATCAGCAAGGCGCAGGTGGTGCAGATTCCCAGCACAGTGCAGATTCCCAGCACAGTGCAGATTCTCAGCACAGCATTTCTCTACAGCTCCCTAACGGCTTGTTCCTGCAGTGCACAGTGAAGGCAGAAATAAGGATGACAGCCTGAGCCGTTTGCTTGTCTACTTTACTGCTTATCAGAAACTGAGATTAATTAGGAGAAGGAGAAATCGTGGCATCGTTTTGTGTACCTGAAAATTAACCCATTAATCTCCTTTCTTACACAATATACCATATGGTCTGATACGTGTTGCACAGTCCAAAGTCCACAGTCCAATACCAAGTCCCCGTGTATGCCAAGCATCCAGATCAGATTCAAATCAGTCAAGATTCAAATCTGGACCTGCATGAGATCACCAATGGGATGTCAGTTGTCTGTCAAGTTTTTATCAAATTGCTAATTATTGCTGTAGCTGTTGGTATCAGGGATGAATAGCAAATGGATAGCCATGAAGAGAGTCCCAACAAGTCTAGATTCATAGGAAGACAATAAAAATAACAGTGATCTCAGATTAAAAACCAGGAGAGAATATTAGTTAAGGGGACTTTTCAGATCCAAAATACCAGGGCAATTCCTCATAAACTGGAAGGATGAAGGTCTACAGAAAGTTTGACTCTATATATTACAATAAATCCTCCATGTGCTATTATAAATAATAAGTTAACTTAAGCAGCTAGATAATATTACACATTGAGAAACACACATTGTGTTTTCTCTTTGCTTTTGCACTTCCATTGCCTGAAGTTCTGCTATGTTGCTTGTGGTTGAGGCATTGGTTTTACTTTTACTCAACAGCTAATTTTCTTTGTTTTCACTTCTCTGTTTATCAGCCCTCCCCTCATGCTGTCCTCGCTGGGATATGTACTCACTGCTGGAAAAAGTTTGTCTGAGTAAGCCTGCTTCTCTTTGTCATAGGAGAAATATTCCTATTACATTTAGATTCGATAAATAGTTGATTTATCAAATCTTAATTACAGGCCAAATATGATGTCAAAATCTCTCTACAAAATTGTAGCTAATAATATGCTGTTTGGTAGCATCGTGTTTTTGTCTGGTGTGCTTACAGAAATGAAATGCAACTTTAAGGAGTGGATACTGGAAATCTAGAAATAGTAATAGCATAATGGAAAAGGGGAGAGGCCACACGGCAGATCTCCCTGAGTCATCAGGAGGTGGGTGTAAAGGACTTCCGCTCGGGAAAGGGCTGAGGACTGGAACATGGCTCCTCTGACATCATGAAAGCAAAAAGATGTGCATTGCTTTGCGCCTTGATTGCTGCAAGGAGATCTCTGGAACTGATGGGTGGCCAGCTGTTGGTTGCCATCTGAATTCAGAAACTCTCTGGTTATATTTGTGTAAAATGTTAAAAAAAAAATTCAAAACATTCAGCTGCTCTGCAGTCCCTGCAGGAGTCCTGTGCTGGTGGCCCATATCCAGTGGAAAGACATGAAGGTTCCTCCTTCAGAAGGAAATGCACTTCTGATGCTGAGGATGGGGAGGGCAGCCTCTTTAGCCCAGCTATCCCACGCTGCATCTCCAAGAACTGCAAGGGAGAAAGGACAGAGACAAATGGACATGTGGAGGGGAAATGCTAGCAACAAATCAAGCACCCAAACATGATCTAAGGCTTTTGCCTTGTTGTTTAGGGGTTGCATTTGGTGCTACCCTTATGTGTGCTGCTTAGAGAGAATGGAGACCCACTCCTGCTTGATAGGAGGGAGGACTTCTTTCCCATCAGAGCTCATCTGCATCTGCAAAACACTAATCGTTTTTCCCTCTGCTGCTTTCTAGACAGAGTAAAGAAAGAGGAGACTGGACAACACCAAAGGAACTGTCTATCTATAGGTTCTTTATTATATGGCATACACAGTGAAGTACATCCTGACACAGATTTCCTTTTCTGTTTCCCAGTCTGTTTTCCTTCCCTGAATGTTAAAGCTATGAAATCAATAACAGATGACAAGTGGGTTTAATTTGTGAAGTAGAAGGACTGTAAGCCTATCATCTGAGTAGTTAACAATTAACAGTTCCAGACTGAGAGCAGGATTCTGGTCATTTCAGAAACCACCTGGGACCATTTGCTTTGCACTAATATATACAGAGATTTGAAAGATACTACCTTATTATCCTGGTGCTTATCAGTACATGCACGAACACTCACATTGAGAATAAATCCAGTTATGTCTGGATGGCTTTCTCCTCAGCTTTATGCAATTATGCTGTTTAGTCATGAATCACAGAACTTCCAATTAAGACTCAAGGTCAGGAAAAGCAGGATGGAAGGTGACCAGATTTCTAGCTAATGGCTTTAAAGTTGGCAGTTGTTTAGGGAAACTGTAGCACACTTTCCCAAAAGAACCAGACTGACAGATCTAGTATTAACAGAACAAAGTTAATTCCTCTATTTTCTTCTGCATTCTTGCAGGCGATTTCCTCCCGCCATGGAATTAAAGGTCATGCACTAGTTCCCTCCTGTGTTATCTCAGCCACCCTTTTACCAGTGCTCAGCTCTAGGTTCAACTGGGGCAGGTGGGTTCAGCAGCCAGCAGCAATTTAGCACCCTGATCCATCCTTCAGAATGATGGATAATGTTTTCCTCACTGCATGTGTTAATGGTGGTCCTGTACATAAAAATGAGCATATAGCTGGGAAATTCCGTATTTCTTTATTCAGTTTTATCTCTCAGAATAACTATCCTTGAGAAGTTTGAGGGTCTACTACTGAGCTATGCAGGCCTTGGCAGTTAGTGATCCCTGGCAGTTACCATGGCCTTTGGAGATCTCTGACAGCAAAGCCTGTTGAGGAACCTTCTTGCCACAATCCCTTGTCCCCATTTCCTCCAGCGTTTTAGCAGTGACTGGACACGGGAAGCCTTAGCTCTGTTCTGCAGTCCTCTGGGGCAGAAACTGCCTCTTCCTTTCACACATCTTTGGGAAAAAACTGGATTAAGAGCTGTTGTTCCTCTAGCCATTGTGGTGACTGAAGACTTTATCCCACAAGAGATGGCTGCAGGCAGGAAATTAGCCTGGTCAGCTACAGTTACAGAGGATGAAGGAAGAGGCTGGTAATACCCTGATAGCAGATGTGAGTCCTCATCTGCATTGCCTGAGAGGCCTTGAGCATTCCCTTCCTAGGATGTATGCATCATCATGCCCATCTCTCTGGGGCTAGTTACCAGATAAATACCTTTTGTAGAGAGGGACTTTGTTCCTACTGGGCCATGTAACACTAAGTCTCTCTGTTAATAGCTCTCACAATAGAGAAGATAAGAGAATTTCAGCAATCAGGGATGAAATGTGCTCCCTGGTGGGGTCTGCCTGGAGCCATGCATTGCTGGATATAGAGACCTCACCTCCCAGGGGCATTTCCTGGTTGGCCTTCCTGCTAGCCAAGATGGTAAGAATGAGTAAGGAGGAGCGAAACCTTTGCCGGTTATCATTGCTGCACTCACAGGAATACAGGGAGTTTTGCTACACATGGCTTGGGCGATGAGAACTTACCAAAGGCTGGACCGGCCTCTCCTTTGCCTCCTCTCCAGTCCTTTTGAATAATGCTGATGCACAGGGAAATGGAGGAACAATCTGACTAATTTTAACCAGTTGTGAAATCTAGGTGGGTAAGTTTTGGTTGTAGGGAGAAGATGGATGTGGAAAGGAAACAGCAAAGGAAAATGAGGTCTACAAATGGTAGGCCTCCCTAGTTCAGTGCCCTGCCAATTTTCTCTTTGCAGAAGACTTTTATATAATAACAAGAGCCAAACAGAATCGGTCTTAGCTGTATTCAGTGTCTAGCCATACACCATGTCATGTCTAAATAAACTGGCAGCTGACATTTTAGCTGTTCTTAGCCGTGGGGTTTCCAGAAAGCCAGAACATTTATTTTTTCCACTTTGTTTTTGTTTGTGTGTGTGTATGTCTGTGTTTTAACATCCTCTTCAGAGAAAGTGCAAATGAACTGCAGGAACAGACAAAACTGAGCAAAATAAACTATACTTGGGAAAAACGAGCCCATGGCTGAAGGCAACATGTTTCTGAAGGGGCAGAGGCAAGTTTGCCTTCTAAGGTTTATTTACTGAGAAAATGACCTCCTCCGTGTCATTGCTATATCTGTTTTTTTTTGTTTGTTTGTTTGTTTTTGTGATGGGTGTGTTGCCTCTTGTTATTTCAGCCTTCTCTCTGTGGCTTTTCTTGTGGTTTTGCTCAGCTGAACTATTCCTGGGTGCTAAGGTGCTATGTTTCTTCTTTCAGGTGAGCTGTGCTCAAGGGGAACTTCTGGTGCCCAAGCAAATGCCTGGAGCTTTCTTTGCTTTTCACTCATTTCTCTCAGGCCAGATCCTGCCCCTTGAAAAGAGCAGTGCCATGGTGGGCTCCCAGCCAGATGAGAAGAACACCAGTTGGCACCTCAGTCAAATTAATTTATAGGTCAAGAACAGCTCCCCCCCGACACACCGTGAGCTGCTGAAGGCCACACAGGTCTTATTAACAGCATCAGCAGTGTAGCCAACTGGGTCTTGCACAAGCATCTCCAAGAAGTCATGGCCTTTCTGTTAATTTCAGTGAGTTTTGGAATTAAGTCCTTGCCAGACCAAGGTGAACTCTAATCTCCTGCCTTGGAGCTGAGTTAGAGCTGCCACTCCTATGGCCCTGAACATCCAGACTGACCTAGCTTGTTCTTTGAGGAGTTTGGGGTTAATCAAGCGCAAAATAATCTTTCCTTTCATGAGTTATGTCAAGAATCTTAAGATTGCATTTTTTTGGGCACTTACAAATTTATCTGCCTGTCTGTGAAATTTATTTTGTTAAGTGAATCTACATGTGGGACTTTATATCTTTGTCATTGACAAAATATTCTTGGGCCTTTCCTCCATTGCTCATGAGAAAAGGAAAATGTAAAAACAAAGACTACTTAAAATGTGATTAATGGACTAGTCATCTGATGTAAAGCCAAAATCAAGGCTGATCAGAGCAAAGTTTTGTCAAAAATATAAATCTAGAATTAGTCTCTCTGTGCCTCTCTCTCCTGTGAATGCATTACTTTGAACACAAGTTGTAGCTATCACCAATCAGAATTTATCTTTCTAAAACTGTAACATTTTTTACTTGCTAATTGCTGACGCCCTAGAAAAATAGAGACATGAGCTTCTTGGTCAAAGAAGCTTAATCCTGAATTTGGTTGTTACTGTTTAATTTCCTTCTTGTATGTTGATGTTTGAATTAACTTTGCTTTAAAAGAATGATTTTTCTCTTCCCTTTTTTCACGGATGAATTATGATAAGTGTGACCTGATGAAAAGCAGTAGAATGGAACAAAGGAAAAAAAGGTCTGGCAGGCAGAGTGTACAGAAAATAAACTTGACCTCTCGCTAGTGGGGCCAAAGTTAATGGTTATAGACAGTCTTTGTTCATGGAACATGTTCTCCTTCTCTGAAGAAAGCAAGTAATTGTTCTGCTAAATTAGAACTTAATGTGAAATAAACAGCCTTTTTATGGGAAGAGAGTTCCCCACTCTGGAGAATCCCCTCGGTCAGTTAGGAGTCATTTCACCCTGAAGTCCGGACTCTTACAGATTTCTCTTTCTGCTAGAGCATAAAATGCTGGTCAGGACACCTGCTGTGGGAAGAGGTGCTCATGATACCTAATGTAAAGTGAGATTTTTTTTTTTTGAAGGGGGAAAGGAATGAATCTCTCAGAAAAGGGGTCAGCGCACACACCACCCTCATTCCCTGCTGCATTGTCCGTATTGCATGTCAAAACTCTGGTCACAGAGCAAAAATTCCTGGACACAATGACAGGACCTGTCACTTCATCCCTCATCTGTGTTGGGACTATGTTGTAAAAAGCTAACACAAGCCACTGAGCCTTCCAGCTGATAACGAAGACCTTTGATCTTTCCTTGGTGTTTTCTGGGAATGTTCACTTTTAAACCACACTCCAAGTGGGGGCAGCGCCGAGGCACCTCTCCTTGAAGCATATTAACATAGTGACCTTGGCCTCTTTGTCCAGGAGCCGGGAGTATGATATGGCTAATGAGTGGGATCAGCAATAAAATACTGGCCATGGAGGGGAATAAAGGAACACTGTCATATTGCCTGCTTGATATTCCAGTAATACTGGTGCTGGCAGTGAGCTGGGGAAGACCAACTCTCATTCATTGCAAAGACAAGAGAGCACTTCTGAATAGTCTAGTTTGACTTTAGACTTTCTACATGTCATTTTCTCGGGAATTTCTGCATGAAGATATATAGCTTCTGGAGGAGCTAAAAGATTTCATATGATAGGGAACTTACTGCACATCTTAACAAAACAATCTGAGAGTCAGTTAATCCTGCTATCAAAAAATGCACATTTTATTTCCCATATAAATCTGTCTAGCCTTAACACCCAGACATTAAAACTTAAGCCTCTGCCCGATTAAATATCTCCATAGTACCTGATACCCTGTCTCTGCATGATACCTTAAAAACCATGATCCAGACACCTGCTGCAGTTCCCTTTGATAAGCTAAGTAGTTTGATTTGCTCTCCATAAGCCTTTCTCTGGCAGGTATCTCAGTTACTCGTGGGGCTCTTTCTAACTTTGTACACTCCTCAAGTTGTGGACACAGGAACTACACATAACTTTGTAGCTTTCCTGGACCTTGAACAAGAAGGAGAATAATTTTATTTAGTCATGTTGTGTTCAGGTACCCGAATCCTCCGTAAAAATACAGAACTGCCTCACACTGGCAGGTGGATCCTGTTAGCTCCAGCTAGGATGTGAGATGGGTTTGTTTCTCTGAAAGAGAAGAAACAAGGGACTAGGACAGAGGAGATCCATGCAGGGAAACCCCAGCCAAGTTTGGAGATAAAACTTTTGGCTGAGATTTGTTGTTTGAATTGCAAATAAAGGCCAGGAAGGAGGCAAGTTTAGACTATGCACAGCATGTGAGTACTCTCTTTAGAGTTGGTGGGAACTCTGCCTGCTCACCCCCACACACAAATGCACACACTCAAATCTCAGACTCCTCTCTCCCTTCAAGGGATGAGTTTGATGAAGCACTTGCAAGGGAAAAATAAAAAAAAAAAGAACAAACTCCAGCTGCAGATAAAGAAATGCTGATGACTAAATTATAGTCTTTAAAAACAAAGGCACTATCTGAGGATAAATATAGGTTGTACTTAATGCAGAACCACATGAAATGCCTGAAGTTGTCACAGTGGAATGCACAAATAACATATAATGAGCACTCCTTTTGCAAAACTAAAAGAACTAGAAGACAAGTATAATGTCTGAAATGGAGCTGGCCAGACAATGCAAGCCTCACATTCTGGGAATTGCCTCCTTCTAATGATATAAGGAACAGCTCTGTTGAGCTGAGCTGTCATAATCTTGATATTATAGAACAGGGCTTCACTGCATAAGTACAGGCAGATGGTCATAAATATGCAATAAGAACGGGATTAAGAAGAAAAAGGCACATGCATTTCTTAATGCAGAATGACTTTTCCCCCCTCAGCACACACACGCACACACGCGCACACAGAAGTATTTTTTTTATCAATACAGCCCTTCAGGACGTTAACTGTTTAGGGTCTGAGAAGTTCTGTTCCAAAGCAGCACATCGGGAAGAAGGCATGTGATTCAATACCAGGGGCAAAATCTTCAGATCTGCTTCATAACAAGCAATGATAAGTGAACCTTGTGAAGGAAAACTAATATAGTATGAAAGAGTCATAAGAGTGGGGGAGTGTTTAATTTCCCAGGGCTTTGATGAGTGAATTTTCCATTCATTGCACTGCAGGTCAGGAACCCATGTCCATTCCAAAGTTAATGATATTGTTTTCTGATCTTTCAACCCTAACACCTGTCAGTGCCACATTCCCAGAGTACAAGGCTGGGGCTGGTATTTCTGTTTAACAAAGAAAATATTTACAGACTTAGTCCCCAAGCAACATCCATCCTGTTGAACCACTAGAAGAGTAATTTAAATGCAACAGAAAGTTATTAGGGAATTGAATGTAACCAAACAATCAAACAAGTGTTTTCTTGTCACACTCGAGAAATCTGAAATAGCTCCAGTTAAACTAGATAGTTACTCTGGATTTATGGAAGGCAACTGAGAGAAGGATATGACCTGGAAAACTGGAAATGCAATCCAGTTCATATTCAAGTTTTCAGAATTCATCCTCCAAAAAAAAGTTTCTAGGACACTTTATATTTTCTATTATAACTCTGTGCAGAAGAAGGATGAAATACAAGCCCTTTATAAACAATGAAGTGGTCTAACTCACTCCCTCGTGCAGGAAAATCCAGAAAAGGACAATTCCAAAGTCAGTCGTTCCCTGGACTCTGCCAAATATTCATCCCCTTTGAAAGGAAAGCCAAGGATTTGGCTCCTCTCCGCTGCAGCTCTGTACATAGAGTGAGAAGTTCCCCAGGAGGAGGAATGCCCCGGGTGTGGATGTCCCAAGAGGCTGCCCTGGCTCCGACTCCCTCCCCGCTTCCCCACCGCTGGAGTCACGACTCCCCTAGACTCGTGACAGCCCTGGTCGCCCCACAGCAACTTCCCTGCCCTGGGTGGGCTTCATGCCCAAACCTCAGGAAATGTGGAAGAGAAAGGCCTCTCTTTGCAGGGCTCTCAAGCAAAGCCTGCCCTCGTGGTTGGACTCCGTGCGGAAGAAAGTCTGTCCTCCACCTGCGTGGGAACTTGGCCACCAACAGTCCTCTGTGATCAGGCCCAGCTCTTACTGAGTAAACATCTCCTCAGGCAGCAGCTAATGCGATCAGCCTGCCGTCAGGGATAACAAACAAACAAACACCAAGGCTTTCTCTGATAATTCTTAGTTAACACTTTCCAATCACGTTTGCTCGCAATTCAGGTTGCCTGTCTCTGAGTCATAGTATTAGGCACTCTCAGATGCTTCTTTGGCTTGAATAAGGGAAAAGCTGAGTGAGGAATTTAGTCAGCTGATGGTTGACCCAAGAGAGATTGGCACTGAGCTCCCACTGGCCAACAAAGCACTAGCTCAAGCAGGTGATTTCTAACAGCTTCTCATGTGCAGCCAAAATAGAAACTAGATCAGTAAGCAGCAGCAGCCTGTATATTAGCACTTTAATGCTGAGGTGCTAAAGCTGACTTGCAGTGAGGAGAAAAGAGCTACAGTGTGACAGCTGAGTAAAAACCATGGCTTTGTTTTGCTGGTGATGCTGCACACCCCAGTGCTGATGTTGGCTTTTGCATAACTGCTGCCATTAGCTCCTATACCTCAAGGTCAGCTTGCAATTAGACAGTAGTAGTCTGGAGGGAAAAGGTAACTGCAGTGGTTCAATAACAGCGATTAGATTAGGCCAAATAATTTGTAGGAAATTATTTATATTGCAAGTGTTGCCTTCTGTGCAGGTAATGATTTTCACTAATTCAATTGGTATTTAAATTACTAGCTAGGCAATTTGTGGCAAATAGCTGTTAAGTTAAGCTATTTCTGTATTTCTGTAACTAGCTCTTTGGGAGTACTAAAAAGCATGCTGTGCAGATCATAGCGCATTCAATATTTCCTGATTGGATAAACAGCAATTTGATAACTGGGTTTCCATAGTATATTATTGTGACTGTTACTCTAACATCTCCTTTTTGCAAATTGTCCATAATATTCCCATAAGGTGGACTGCAGAACAGAAATCTCATTTACTGTAATATTTATAAGACACAAGTATACAAATAAGCCTCTTTCCAAGTCCTAGTAGAGGCAGACTTGACGTCCCTGCTTGATGTACAAAGTAGCACACATATTTCCACCAAATATCTTTCTGTATTCCTTGAGGGCAACCTTGGGACCACCTGACTTCCTTGGAATCACCTGGATGAGCTGAGAGAATTTCCACATGTCCAAGTTTGTTCAGTCTTTGGCTTCTTGACCAAGCTTGTCAGCAATATGCTGAATTGATGCAAACTGTGGTGCGAGTTTCACAGTATGGCTGTGTCTGTGTATAGAATGGTATGAGGTTGACAGTATGTTTATCACAAGTTGCAAAAGATCATTTGTGTTATCAGCACCCAGGCTGGGTCTCCTGGACATCCCTTCTCATTCATACAGATAGTCTCATTCTATATTCTTTTTTCACAACTAATGTCTCAAGATGTAAGGGAAAAATGTAACTGGATAATATAACTATGGCTATAAAACTCTAAATGATCACACTAGATGCCTTATTATGCATGCAGTTGCAAGTGTGGTGTCTTCCAGCAATCTTGATGTAGCAACTCTAGAGATTGTGGGGAGGATAGTAAATTTCCTGATTGGAAGGAAATCAAGGCTATTCACAAATGAAGAAAATAATCTATTTTAAAAAAGGAAACAGGAATGCAAAACTATATTTTGGTGAAAATTTTCATTTCAAGAACTTGAAATGGAGTGTTTCCTTTTTGCATGAAAAGACATTCTCTTTTGACATTTTTAATTATGATCTCTCAGAAATATTTTCTGCATTTTAATTTTGACTTAAAAGAAGATATGAAAGATCAGCAAGAAGGTTGAATAATAGAAAATTAAATGAAATATATATTTAGTTGATAAGAATATATAAAAATGAAATGTTGTGGATTCTTTTTGTTATGACAAAATCCTGGGAAATTTCAGTTTCAATTTGACACTAACTTGATATTTTTCTAGCTTTGCAGCCAAATCTATAGCTCTGTTAATTACCCACCTCATCTCCTGAGCAATCATTATCTAATAGATATGAAAGAAATGTAGACCTGTAAGTTTTCTGGATTTGCAAGAGGAGCTTGCAAGAAATTGCGTAAATTTAAGGAACAATCTAAAATGCTTGCAATTTAGTTTCTTTTCCACAGAAATGCAATCTCACAGGCCCAACAATGCTGCAGCAATCAAGATGCTTGAGTGAGAACCCACTAGAACATAAAAACCTCATATAAACAGATTCTAATGTAAAAAAATCTGATGGACAAACTTGATAAATACAGTAACATCTTGGGAGGGAAGAGGGTATGGAGGGGAGAACATGACAGGACAGGGAGGGATGAGGAGAGAGAGATCCTTCTGAGAAAGTCTTGTTTTGTTTTCTAATGTGCAGTCAAGAGTAATTTGAACCATTTGAATTTGATGCATATGTGACTGATTTACAGATTAAAACTCAACCACATGAATTTGGAGACCTAAATGACTCTTACTTACAAGGGAAAAAAAATAGTCTCATATGTGGAATACATAATGAAGCACAGACTGCTGCAGAAAACTTACTTATTTAACCTTCAGAGAATCGGAGGAACTGGGGAAAGGAAGGTCCGTGTGCTCTGCAAGCTGCTGTCTAATAAGTAGGTGCCCTAGTTTCAGGTAGCATGGTTTCGGACAGAAAAACCTGGATAAAAGGAAACCACAGGAATGTCATAAGGAGGAAAGTGGCAGCTCTAGTGAGGAAAAGGTTAGTGTGGTTACTTCATGTGCAAGAATTAGGAAATGTAATAGAAGGCATCCTTATCTTTGCTCACACCTGATACTCAAAAAAACTATGAATTCTCCCCAAAACACAAAAGCAAACGTGTCTTAGACAAGAAAATGATCCGTTCTCTGCAGTAGCAGAGATGAAGTCACAAGCTCTGGTCTGCACCCATACAGTCAGGCTGTAGCACACACGGTGCAAGGCCTGTATTTCCTAGGCCTTGCTTGTAAGCATTACGCATTAGTCTGGGCCCTAGGGCTGAATGATCTTTAGTATTAGGAGGCACAAGTTGAGCACATCTAGCTCACATCTTTCAGGTTAGTTTTACCTGGAAGGAAACAGTTCACATGCTCTGACCCTGCTCCATGACGTGAACAGGAGTAGGTGGCGACAACTGGAGATTTGCTTCCAAAAGGCACTCATGGTCCCAAATAGATGCTACTCTATATGCACATTTATTTCCCGACTCACTCCAGTTTGAGCTCAGGAACTGGATGAGCAACATCCTCTGTTTAGTTAGAGAGAAACACACTGTGAAGTTCAACCAAGCTGTGCAAATCATCTTGTCTTGTGCTTCTCTTAGGGGGCAATTTTGCCTTGATATGCATAACGCAGCCTCAGCGGTGCATGGAAAAACATGTTACTGCAGTGGTGAAGACACCATTAGTAAGTAACCGCTCGGAATAACTTCTTGCATGCTTAAATCTCTGGGGCAGAAGCACCGGGTGGGGTGGTACCATTTAGTACCTTTGCCTTGGTACCATTAGATGGTTTGCTAATATGTGATTGAAAATTACCGCTCTATAGACGTTTTTCTTGAAGTTTTGTCACTAACTCCCTGTATGCAGCACCATTAAGGCCCTTAAATATCAGGTTATTGATTTTTAGAGCAATAGTAATAACTTTTGCTTCCTCCCTCCCTAAAAGTTAGTTGAAATCATTTTAAAAAGTTGAAGATTCCTCTGCAACTGTTCCAAATAAGTTAGCTGATTTACCCTTCCATCAAAACAATATAACATCAGAGGGATGGCATTTTTTAGCTGTTATAGACTAGCCAAGGTCACATTCCACTGCAAGGCGATTGTCTTCCAATGCATACCATCCCTTGGGATAGATAAATAATGAGTTAATGTTTACAGGGAATACTATCAACAGAAAATAATCTAAAAATATCTCATTTTTTTGTATTGATTTCACTTCACTGGAAAAAAATGTCAGGGTAAACAGTCAACTTCATTTATATTTTCCTACACATAGATCAGGAAGCATTATCAATATGGTAACATCATTATCATTTTCTTCCAACGTCAAGGTGATTTTCCTACAAGGGAAACTCTTCCACAAGGTCGTTATTTCACATTTAGAAGAGTGTAAGATACCTACTCCTCCTTTAAAGTGCACAGTAGTGCATGATCATCTAAAATCAGTGCAAGACTTCTTACTTGGTAGTGCAGTGTCAGAACCTGAGCCTTTCATTAGTGACAGATGTTGCTTTCATGTCTGAACTGCACAGCACCAGTAGAAAACAAGAATTGTCAAAGGTTGCAGACTTCCCATAGGAATACATGTGCTCCCCACGTAGCCGTGCCTTTCTGTGTGGCTGATCCTTAGAGTCTGTTACCATGTTGATCCTGTGCGTGCTGAGCCGATAACGCCTGCAGTCCTGTCACCAGGGATGAATTTCATCCATGCTGTGGCCTAAAGATGGTCAGTTCTGTGCATGCCACTGTACCTGTGTTGTGCTGAACTCATCCTCCCAGAGCATTAAATAACCTCCTGTGCCCTCCAATTAACATGGAGTACAAGAGGAAACCTATCCATTGATTCAGACTTCTGCACCTTTATGCTCATCCTTATAATGGCATTTTAATTAGTTTTCATGTTCCTGTCCTTTTAGAGCTAGAGAGAAAGTTCCCTTCTTCTAAATCAGAAAAGGATATCATTTTTCAAGATGGTTGTTTGGATTATTCCAACTCACAGTGTGACTCAGGCCTTGCACTTACCCAGAAACTGCTGTTCAGGACGGTACTGAGACTACACGCTGCGACCCTTGCACTAACCAGCACTCCTGGTACATGCATAGTGGTTAGTTTTCCCGTGGAATCACTCCAGGAGGAAATATTTTGTATATCAGCCACTGTTCCCTTAGCTGGGAGCAAACCAAGCCCAACAGGCCAATCTTTGAATCATTAAGTGTTTTGCTTTGATCCAGGGCTGCTATCTATGTCTGTTAGAGGGCAAGACAGAGAATTTCATCAACATGTTTCACCCTATCCTCCTCAAGCCTGAAGGTTAAGAGAAGCAGTCCACAGAGTTAAATTTGACTGCAGGAGGCAACTTTGTAGTATAAGCTGAAAAAAAAGATCTAGAAAAAAATCCATCAATTTAAATTTTATTTAAATTAATTCAATTTAATTTAATCCATCAATTTATTTTTTTCTTTGATTTTCTTTCCTCTTTCCTTCATTCATTTTCCAATTTTATTTTCCAGTTATTTTACTTTTTTCCCCCTTTCTCACTGGATCCACATCCTTAATGCCTTTTTTGTTTTTCCCTAGGTATTTCCTCATAGCAGTCCATGTTAGCATGAGTCCTGGTGCATGGTACGAAACCAAATCAACCCTGGCGATCAATGGGGTGACAGATGTCGCAGCCAGATCGCCCTC
Source organism: Tinamus guttatus (assembly GCF_059628265.1). Taxonomy (NCBI): domain Eukaryota; kingdom Metazoa; phylum Chordata; class Aves; order Tinamiformes; family Tinamidae; genus Tinamus; species Tinamus guttatus. Next base: position 88,783 of record NW_028289016.1, on the reverse strand, counting down.
ACATCCAGACAGACTGGACAACTGGGCGGTGAAAAACCTCATGCAATTCAACAAGGCCAAGTGCAAGGTCCTGCACCCGGGGAGGAATAACCCTAGACACCAGGACAGGCTGGGGACCGACCTTCTGGAGAGCAACTCTGCAGAGAAGGACCTGGGTGTCATGGTGGATGACAAGTTGACCATGAGGCAGCAGTGTGCCCTCGTGGCCAAGAAGGCCAATGGGATCCTGGGGTGCATTAAGAAGAGCGTCTCCAGCAGGTCAAGGGAGGGGATCCTGCCCCTCTACTCAGCCCTGGTGAGGCCACATCTGGAGTATTGTGTCCAGTTCTGGGCCCCACAGTACAAGAGGGATGTGGAGCTGCTGGAGAGAGTCCAGCGCAGGGCCACAAGGATGATCAGGGGCCTGGAACATCTGCCCTATGAGGAGAGGCTGAGGGAGCTGGGCCTGTTCAGCCTGGAGAAGAGAAGGCTGAGAGGGGATCTAATCAGTGTCTATAAGTACCTCAAGGGAGGGAGTGCAGAGGATGGTGCTGGCCTCTTTTCACTGGTGGCCACTGACAGAACTAGAGGTAATGGCCACAAACTGAAGCACCAAAAGTTCCACAGGAACTTAAGGAAAAACTTTTTAACAGTGAGGGTGCCAGAGCACTGGAACAGGCTGCCCAGAGAGGTTGTGGAGTCTCCTTCTCTAGAGATCTTCAAACCCGCTTGGACGCAGCCCTGTGCCACGTGCTCTAGGTGACCCTGCGTGTGCAGGGGGGTTGGACTAGATGATCTCTAGAGGTCTCTTCCAACCTTAAGCATTCTATGATTCTATGAAACTGCTCCCTCCTTCCCCCGAGTGCTGCCTTTCTGCTGACTTGTGCCTCAAAGGCCTTCATATGTGATGACTAAATCATTTGTCTCCTACCTTCCAGGCACTCCATATTTTGCTCCTGATTTAATTTTATTCCTCTTTCTCCTCTTTCTATTTGTTACACCATTCCTTCTCCACACATTTCGGAAGATTCTGCAGCAATTTGCAGATATAATAAAGATGTTATTAAAAAAAGAACAAAACCATCAGTCCTTTTCATCTCAAACTGTGTCAGGCACAGGAGGAAAAATGGGTTAATGGTGGAAAGGCTTTTAGACTAATCCAAGGCAAAAACGATCGTCCTTTCAAAGGTGATTATTAGGAAAGTGATTTGGAAGCCAGTGGGACAGCGTATGTGGAGTAAGCTGACTCTCTGATACATATCACAGAGACCTTCACACTGACTGATTATAATGAATACACAGTTGACATTAGCGGAGACAAAAAGTTACATGAGTGCAACGTTGCCTTTAACAGTTCCCCTCGTCCTTAAGAATTTTCTCAGGGGAAAAAAAGGCATTCTTTTGTTTGATCCAGAGGGCAGGGAAAGCAAGGGTTTCTCTGGAGGTCGAAAGCACTGCACCCTCTAGAAAGAGCATAAAAACATCTCTGAGTCACACACGAGTATTTTTACAACCCGGATTGTGGAAATGCAAAGGGGACGTTACTTAAGGTTTCATACAGAAATGCTGGCACGGGCTCAACTCTGGTGCAGCAGAGCACAGCAGAGGGCTGCAATCTGAAGATACCTTGGAATGCTAAAAGTGGCAGCTTAGGGCTTTTAATTCATCAAAGATTCTGTTTCTTTTCCTTTTCTTCTTGCATGCTTGCCCAAACCTTGTCACCACATGTCCCTCCCGCCATGAGGGAGGCCTGGGCTCTTCAGCCTCTAATCCTGTCCCTGCTTTATTCTGGTGCTTTCACCAAAGTAGCCAGTCCAGGGAGGAATGGGGGAACAAGCTCATATAGCGCTTTCTCCATACATCCAGTTGCTGCACGGCCACATGTGGAGAGAGGAGCAGCCTCCCTCCTGCCGCTGGTAGAGCCTCCTCATGGCCACTGCGCGCCAAGAAGCGTTGGGCAGGAAGATTCCTCGCACCACGGGCCCGTGCCTATCAGATAGAAACCAGTCATAACATCTTAATGTAACACATTGTGCTATAGAGCTAGAGCCCTTTATAAACACTTTGAAAACCTTGTGCTCGCTGTGTGATATGGCACTGGCAACAACAGAACACAACATGAATTGTGCATGTTTCTGCAGCTGCTAAAGCAATTTACTAGAGAAACTTACTTATATAAATAGAAAGCAGCCTCCAAGGGCAACAAATATGAGATGCTTGAAAATGACCATCAGTCTTTCTTTTTAAACTTTGTATTAGTCAAAATCTGCAGCCCTTATTTCACATTGCTTCAGCTATTATTCCCAGCACATATGAACTAGAAGTCAATGGGAATTTTATTCAAACAAACAAACAAAAAAAATAAAAGAAAGAATATTTTGGCTCCCAGGAGCTAAATGTGGAGCTGGGTAACAACATCTGAGCAGCTGAAACAGCAAAGTGTATTGGTAAGATCAAACAGGGTAATATATGGGATATGTTACTTTGATAAGTACTGAGACTTCACAAATGCAGAAATGATTAATTACCGCAAAGGAGGAGGAGCACCAAGATTCCTTGACTTACAAATGCAGAACCTAATGGGTGTTTTGGGAACACACAGCACTTGAGTATTTGGCTTGTTCTGCAAGTTTCTGGGTATGTCAAGCTCTTCTGATTCTCTGCTGAATAGGCCTGCCTTTCTGTTTAAAATACAAGAAAGCTTGCAAGGACTTTTTATCGGAGCATAAACACTCTCAAGGCAATTAGTTTCCAGGTGAGCTTGCAATTTTCTTTTCAAGTTTGCAACTGCTTTTCTCCCCTGCTTAAACGAAAAGGAAAAATCAGAAAGCAAACATTATTAACCCAGCATCTGAGAGAGATCCAAAGAAGAGAAAAACCTCCTGGGGAGTACTCTCATGGCTCTAAGGGAACCAGGAGTTAAAGAACAGCAAGAGTGCATGTACTGACCACTACATGCTTAAATATATCATCCCTGTCATATCTGCAGCTAAAACAATATTCACCCTTGAGCCCCTGAGCAGGAGTACATGATGACACACACGAGTGGAGGTTCCCTTTGCTCTACAAGTGCAAAGAGCTTCCCCCCTGCTCCCTTGCTGGACCAGCCCTACCCTCGACATGCCAGGGAGCAGTGCTAGCAGCAGACAGGGGATGGCACAATCCATGGGTTTGCTTGGGGCGATTCGCCTGGCAGTGGCCATTAATTCTGTAAATGGTTTTAAATGTTGCTTTCACAGTAATGGGAAATGAATTAGAACTAGTAAAGAGACTATTAGAAATAGAAAAGAGACCAGGAATTTGCTAGGGGTTTTTGGTCGGTCCTAGTGATATTTCTGGAGAGTCTGTTCTCCACAGTGACATGTAAGAGAGAAATCATGATCCATACTCTTTGCTTCCCTTGCTTTTGGGGTTTGATTTTATTCAATGTATTAAATTGTCTCTTGCTGGGCTCAGATGCCATATTATATGGGCCTAAGAGTCTACCTCTTTTGACTTAAGTTTCAAGGATTTACTTTAAAACCGCATCAAGTGCAGAAAACCAAATGATGTAAAGCAGAAATAGAAATACTAGAAACCTCCTAGAAACATGACAACTGAGGCTGTAGACAGGGGATGAACTAACCAGCTCAGATATAGAATATCATCCAGCATCAGCTTTTTGCTGTCTGTAATGTGAAACATTGAAGTAAAATTTGAGCTAACCTTGCTGAGTGGACACCTACTCTCTGTTTGAATGAGAAACCTAGGTCATTACCAGCACTCTCCATCTTGCCTTTTTTCTTCCTCTGTCAAATTAAATTCCTTGCTGTGGTCTTTTATTGCAAGTCTCTTCTTTCTGTTCTCTAAAGTCTATTGTGAAGGTCCTAGGTTGGATATCATGTCAGTTTTGCTACCCAGAGAGAAGCAAATGCCTATTTTAAAAAAAGAACATGGAAGAAAAAAAAAAAAAAAAGCTTGACATCTGAAGAAAACCACCTTCTTGCTATTTTCTCCTACTCTGTCTTTGGAGATGCCATTTCTGCTCATCTTATCCTATACACTTGGGAGTTAATTCCACTTACTGACAGGAAAAGGGCTCAATATATTAATAATTTCTCAAAAAGCAGACAAGCGATGGGCATTCTGCAATTCTTTGGGAGTTCATGATTCTCTTCTGATCTGTTTTGCAAGTACATGAAGAAGAAATTGCTGTATATACTGCAATCTAAAGCTCCTTGGCATACATGTTTAAAGGTACTAGCAATATGAAAACTGCCAAAGTGTAATTACCACCTGACATGGCACACTGGAATGAATTCAGTTGGTTCCAAATTCATTCAAATAAGTGTAAATGGAGAAAAATGCTTCAGACTCAATTTTTCCTCATTCCATCCCTTATCCTTTTATAGTCATGTCTAGGAATAAGATCTAAGTTATTCTTACTGGACTTTCTACTTTGTGACTTATGGCTGACTAGCTCTAGATATAGGTGGTTATCATTTCTGTCTACTATATATGCTACCTGTGGCTAATCGAGACAGTGGATTTGACCTAAAACATCTTGTCTTTTGGACATCGTAGTCACAGTCAACATATTATCTCAGGCTTTGGATTCAATCAGCAAAGCTTTAGGAAATGGTAGGTATAGGAGAGCCCTACTTCTATTAGCATTATTTTAATTGGTAACACTTTTTTAAATAAAATTTTCTCCACCCATTTAATGTTACTGTTTAATTAATTAAAAAAAAGTAATCTATAATAGTGTGAAACAGGTTTATATCATAAAAGTTCTCACCAAACAGTTTAAAGTTGAAGGGCTTATACTTGTCCTATCTCGTCTTGACAGTTATTGCACAGCATAATCCAGGGCTGCCAATCAGATCTGAACAAAGGAAACAGCAGTTGTCTGACTGTGAATCACTTCTCACCTCAATTAATACAGAGTTTGCACAAATCTGAGATCTTCAAAACCCGCTTGGACGCAGCCCTGTGCCACATGCTCTAGGTGACCCTGCGTGTGCAGGGGGTTGGACTAGATGACCTCTAGAGGTCCCTTCCAACCTTAAGCATTCTATGATTCTATGATTCTATGAAATAGGCTTGACAATTTGAGACATGCCCAAATTTTCTTTGTAACTAGCACTTAATGACTGATATCCAATACTTGGGCATGGCACTGAGGGTGAAGTCAACAGTTTAGCGCTTTGTTTTGTGAAAGGGACTGGAGGCTCAGCAGAAGGATTTAGTGTTTTTGTTTGTTTTTGTTTTTGTAGAAGTTTTGGAAATAATGTTTCTGTAGATAGAAAGACAAACATGGATTTTAATAGCTCTTAGACATTTGCCTTACCTTTCTGAAATGAATTGTTGTCTTTCCTTTGATTCTACCTCATTCATGTTTGCCCTCTGAAAATATTTTAAAAAATTCATGGACCGCAAGAAAAGTTCACTCGAACAAAGGATGCTAATGCTAGCTCTACAGAGTGCGTGGCCACAGCAAAGCCAAATCTGAGTACACAAGTGTGCGTATTTGTACCAGCCAGATCTGATTCTAAGAGTTATATCTATCCAACAAAGACAAGAAACTTATAATGTTACTTGTGCATAACAAAATATAACAAAATGCCTCATTTTATTTAACGTGCTTGCAAATAATCTGCAGGCCAAAAGCCAGTCAATTCAAATGGGAAATTGAGGACCAGGCTAAAAGGAGCCTGACAAAACCCATTCCAAACCAAGCATTTGCCCAACTCTGACTCTAGATAATTAGTGCAAATCTTGCAAAGGCTGATCCAAGCCACTGAAAGGCATAGTTGTCTAAGAGCATCTTACCAGACTTTCTAAATAGCTGTAGTTATCAGTTGCAGTTTGGTTACAGTTTTCCAAACAGACATTGACATCTCTAATACCTCTAATTTAAGGTTCACCTCTCAAAAAAGTTCTGGAAAATTTAACAGATCAGTCTGATTACTAGCAATCCCAAATATCCACAGTTCTTGCTCCCTTCATAGGAGCAGAGAAAAATCAGCAGGTTTGGAAATCAGACCACATAATTGGGGGTGTAATCCAACATTTGAATTTGGGTTCATATTACTTACAATATGTAATTCTAGGGGAAATTTCTAGTTCAAACCATTGTTTGTGACCAATGCCATTTATGTGTGCTAGGCACCATTATACTAAAGAATTAACAATATCAGATATTCTGCTATTGCATTCTATTTCATGATGATAATGATGAAATACAGGTGCAAGTGCCTTATTGATACAATAATATGTCACAAACCAGCCTATTTTGCATGTTGCATATTTGTGATTGTGGCTTTATGAACATGTTGATAATGTTGATAGCCAGATATGAACTCCAAGAGTCAGTCATTAGAGAAATGGAAAAACAGCCTTGCCATGAGAGGAGAGTTGGAGAGTTCTGTTCAGCTTATTGATCAGAGGCCATGTGGTAACCTGACATTCTCTAAGTCTATAATAAATCTGTAAATACAAATAGCATCTGCTGAATAGAGGCCAGATGAAGCTGGATATGTAGAGATAAAATGAAGATTTCTGACAGTGAAGTTAATTAGCCTTAGGAGCAACATAAAACGCAATGTAGTGCAATCTTTTTTTTTTTTTTTCCCCAGAAAGAGAAGTTTTAGCCCTAGTTTTACTACAGTCTCAGCTTTCTTATTTCTTCCAGAAAAGGGGAGTTGGAAGAAACTTCAGCAGATTATTCCTGCAAGGTGATGGAGCAGGGCTGAGCACAGACTGTATGATACATACCAGATGTTTGTCTAATCTCTTCTTAAAAATTTCCTGTAAAGGAGATCTCCATGTTTCTGAAAAGCCTGTTCTGATGCTATGCTGTATTTACAATTAGAATATTTTTTCCCAAGATTTAATCTAAGTTCAGTGGTGAATTAGCCAATTACTTTGTGTCTTGCCTTCTGTAGGGAAGGGGAAAAAGTTGATCTCTGCCTTCTTTGGAATATTTTTTTTATATATGCAATCATATATGTTATCATCTTCCTTCTGTCTCTGCTTCCTAGATTAAGCAATCCCAGTTCTCTTAACCTTTCTCAGAGGTTCATGTTTTCTAAATGTCTTATCATCTTGCTGCAATTCTCTAGTTTGTTTCCAATTTGTCTACAGTTATCTTAAAATGTAGTGCTCAAAACTGTGTACGCTACTTCAGCTGAGGCTGCACCAGTGCCAAGTAGAGCAGAATAATTACCTCTCTTGTCTTATACCCAGCAGTCCTGCTAATACATCTCAAAGTGACATTTGTCTTTTTTGCAAGAGCATCACAGCTGAAAGACACTCTTCAGTTCCACTTCTGAGGACCCTGACAGAAAATTTTTATTTTAGGCCACTTGCCTATTAAAGTGTAAGTCTGGTTGATTTTGCAAAAGAGAGAGAAAGTGAACGTGTCATTGTGTTTCAGAACCTGTATCAGGAATTTGGCCAGGACTGTCATGGGTGATTTACTTCTTAGCTTGACAAAAGACTTCACAAGTGTTATAGTAGATGTATAGGATGTCTGGAGCAGCTAATGATCCGCAGTCAAGAGGGAGGGTACATGCTAGGAATAGAAGCAGGAGGACATGATATAATTGCTCAAACAGCAATCCATTGTGTTCCAGGTGAGATCAAAAGGTGGATTTGGTTCTGCGCCTGTACATCTCTTCTGCTAAGGTACTTGTACCAAAATGTTTGTATTAGAATCATAGAATCATAGAATCCTTAAGGCTGGAAGGGACCTCTAGAGGTCATCTAATCCAACCCCCTGCACACGCAGGGTCACCTAGAGCACGTGGCACAGGACTGCGTCCAAGCGGGTTTGAAGATCTCCAGAGAAGGAGACTCCACAACCTCTCTGGGCAGCCTGTTCCAGTGCTCTGGCACCCTCACTGTCAAGAAATTTTTCCTTAAGTTCCTGTGGAACTTTTGGTGCTTCAGTTTGTGGCCATTTCCTCTAGTTCTGTCGGTGGCCACCACTGAAAAGAGGCCGGCCCCATTCTCTTTTTTTATACTGATAAAAAGTTTTCCTGCTCTACTTAGACATCTTTACCTTAGGTATAATACTCTTGTTTTGCATAAACTTAATGTCATCACTGTCTACCTACCTTCCATGTTAACTCACTCTGTTAAAGACTGTAATCCTATAAGAAACTCACTGCATGTCTAAAGATTTTAAAATGTGGACTGATTTTGAAGACAGGTGAATTTGTGCCAGGTAAATTGAATTTTGGGGCAAAATCTGGGTGATTTTTTCCAGATGTTTTTCTGTGACACATAAGCCTTCTTTTAAATTTTGTTCTGTAAATCAGAAAGGCCAGGGTACAGGATCAGGCACTGCCCTGAAGTCATCTTTGAAGTTTAGCCATGAGCATATTCTCTTCTATGCTTCTGACCTACACCAGATAACTCAGATGACTTTCAAAGCTCACCTAAAAGATGTGCATTGAGTTCTTCCAGATTAAGCCTTGAGACCAACAGAGATTTACTGGGGTCAATCATGGTATTGGTATGTTTGTATTAGTTAAATTGCATCACAATAGAAGGAGAGGATAGTTTCCACCTTTTGAGAAATGTCCTGGAGAGGCTCCATGGCAATCTGTCATCCTGATGGACCAGAAGAAAGTGGCAAAACTTCTATAATAGGTACACATTCAGCGTGGACTTTTTTTTCTTTTGATTGAGCCATTTTTAGGAGACAGCACTTTGAACCCAAACTTTCAGTGCTGCAATGAATACCATCCGATAGCCAGAAGTGGACGCAACTTGCAACATGTTTATTTCTTGATTTAAAGTTATATCATAGGCCTAGGATTGTTTCTGAATCAGCACTTGCAGGTGGGCTACTGACTGCTAGCTAGACAAAATGCAGAGTGAGAACTGCAGCTGGTACCTGAGATGAAAGAGCCAAAGGATCTATGAAAAGAGGTTTGAATCTTGCCTGTTGGTGCTACCAACTGCTAGAGGTGCACACTAGATGCCAGTAATGGGGTATCATGACTTGGGCCAGAAAGGAAGCAAAGGAAGGGAATGGAGTCCAGCTCTGCTTAAAAGAGACATAATTTAATTTAGGGTCCACAAACCTTACTTTACTAAACAGCCCCCCTAGCAGTGGCAGCAGATACTGTCACAGGCAGTAGTAGCTCTCGGCTCTGTGCCCATCCATGTCCTGTCTTACTGAGATTCAAATATCCTTGTTTAGGAATCCCTGACCTGCTGGTCTCATTGCAGACCGAGGAAGGCAGCTCCTCTGGATTCTCATCCTGTTTGCTATCACTCCACATCAGAAACTACACCCCAGAGACTGTGCTTCACTTGCAAAATAACTCAGCCACTTTAATTCTCCACCACAGTTTACCCACTGTAGCAATGAAGATATAGCCACACTGGGAAGGCTCAGCAGAGCTGGAGGGGTGTATTCACACTAGCTGGAGTGCATGCATCCTTCTTGCACCCAACCTGACCTATTTGTTTGTCTCCTTCTTCTTTTTGGCTACCTCTTTTGGCTTGCAACTTCCTGAGTCAGGAACTGTCACTCTCTACATCACACCTCATAAAACCAGGCCCTGCCCAAGGCTCTTGATTCTGTACCAGCGCAAACATTTAACACCACTAAATGCTATGAGCATTAAATAGCACTCCTAAATCTTCTAGAGGACATGCAAGTTTTTGGGATGTAAAACACCAATGAATCAGAGTCTGTCATGTTTTATGCTCCCAAGGGACATGTTTAAAGGGCCCTCTCAGGTCTCTGAGAAAGTCTGTTTAGCATCACCACTGTGTACAGCAGAAATGAGCCTTAAGGATCTGGATTCTACAAAGCAAAGTTATTTCAAGGTGGGGAAAAGCAACCACGGACGCAGCATGATTAAAATCAGGTGAGTGAGTGAGCTGCTGCATTAACTCTTTTGAGTGGGGTTTCCTGGAGGGACTCCTGAGCATTGCCTTTAAACACAGGGCTGGAGTTTTTGCCAACTTTGAGGAGGAAGAAGGGCGGGAGCAATGTTTTCTTCAGGAGAAAAAAAAAAATCTATTAAAGCTTTCTGTTGCCAGGGAAGTGCAGGGAAAATTCAGGAAAACTCCTTTTAATGTCCTTTATAATGTTTACTCTGCTGCACAGAGCCAAGGCAGGGATGAAGAGCGGCTCCATAACGTAACGCATACTCTATGGGGTGACACCAACGCCATGTCTCTCCCTACCCTCCACTGGGTGCAGTGCAGAAGCCTGGCCTAAGTAAGGAAATGAGGAGACCTGAGGAGGCCACTCCCATGCTCTGGCTGATGGGGCATCTCCCAGGCCGGCCCAGCTCCGGCAGGAAGTGCCCAGCGGATGTGTAAAGAAAGGGCTGCTGCAGCTTAGCGTGCGGGGGTAGCTCTGTGAGGCTGCTGCTCATGCTGAGAGATGCAGCCCCGCATGTGGGTGCCGCTGGCTCCTGCTCTGAGCGCAGCCGCGTGATTCATGCAGGAGCTACGCGGGGCACTTGCCAAGGAAAGCTTCCCCCTTTCCCTCCAAAGTTAGGGATAAACTTAGCAGAAGGCCGTGGAGGTCACAAGATCTGCCTGTTATTGTTCTTTACAGGTAGGAAGGAAGATATGTTGTCCCAAGATCAGCTTATCAGCTGACTTTCCTGTGAAGAAGACAGGGGCTGTTTTTCCTGCGCATTGCCACCCCCGTAATTCCCAGATGAGCGAGGAACTCCCCCATCTGCTCAGCTGTGTGTGCTCCTGAACAGCCCAGCATTAAGCAAATGCCATTGTGCGGCCCCGCAGAGCCGGCAGCTCTTATGGGGCTGTGCTGCGAGACACAATGAGGCTCTTCCTCAGGGCCACCTGTCGCCACAGCCGCTCGTGGTCTCTCGTGTCAATGAACAATTGAGTCCCTTGTGGTGAAATGGATTCAGCCGACGGCTGCGACACAGATGCTGCAACACGGACGCTGGGCGCAGTGAAGCGCCACGTGGCTTTTCCGGCTTTCACGGCGACTTCTTGCCGGGGTGCTGCTTTGAACCTCGCTCCCGAGTTTGCAGGTTTGGGGACCCAGTTTCTCCACGCGCTTTTTCATGGGCTCTGCTTGCTCTGTGCAAGCGAGCAGTGGCTGTGCCAAGGCAGCTCCCTACCTCCAAGCCCTCCTGCTTTCATAAGTTTTTCAGTTGGGGAATGGTTGTCTGCTTCCTCTCCCTGCCCACTGTAACAAATGCATTTCTGTGATCAGGAAACTGCAGATGTTACAGAATCACTAAGGCATAGTTTATTAGCTAATGATTCTTAATCTCCGAAGGATTACTCATATTGAATAATACCATTCATTGATAAACTGGGGAAGGGAATCATTCTAGCTTCCAAAGTATTTACAGTGGCAGCTTTAACTGATTATGTTCTCTTTTTTATGCTCCCATAAAGCTAAATAACCCTCCAGTGCTCTTTGCATTTTAAGAACACTGATTAAGCAAGCAAGAAACAGCAGTCACCAGAATACAATTGCTGGTTTTTATATAGCCCTGCTCTCTGGGCTACAAACCTGCACTGCATAGGGAAAGAATCACCAATCTTTGATAGCTTTAGTATCTGCAGGTTTTTCTGACACTCGTCTGGTTAGATTATTCACCTGCTTTTGCATTTCTTTACATTTCTTTCCTCTATACAGAGAACCTTTGGCTTCTAATGCTCAGTGTCTTTGGACTCCAGTGATAATCCAGAGGGAATAAAGGGCTGAAAAGTGGGTCAGTACAGACCCAGTCCCATTCTTGAGGAAGACAGACAGAGTGTGGTTTTGGGGGAAGCTGGATCAGGACTCACATCACTCTTTCTGAGGCATTTTCACTAACTGGGAGGTGAATCCCTCTTTCCTACCTTTTCAGAGCCTGTATTCCTCTGAAAGCATTTCATATCCAGATCTTAATGCCTAAATCCAGTTCCATGCATGCAAATTGCAGCTATGCAAGGTGACGCAATAAGCTTAATATGCAAGTTTCAGCATATTATAATGCATTAAATACTTCTATGATCTCCCTGAATGCAGTATAAATAATACATATTTGGACCATGGTAATTCTCATATACACCATGTTAATGCTCAAACAATGTTATCTTGTTGAATTCAGACAGCTGAAACTGTACTAATGCTTATAGGTAGCTAACTGGATATTCAGCATACTATCTAATAAACAGAACACAACATCATTTTTGATACATGTTTATAAAAACCCTTTTTTAATATTATGGTATAACCCTAAAACATGCTATTTTTTAATAGAAAGGGTATATTAATATTCTGGCAGTACAAAAACCTTGTACTGTTCTGTTTATTCTAAATGATCTGGAAAAGCCTCAGTCATATTAAATTTAAATCGGAGTATCTAAAAGAGAATTATAACAAAGCTGAAATGGGGGGCAAGGAAGGAGGCAGAATCTTTCCGAACTTTGTCATTACACAAATAGGTTTTGGTCTGAACTCTTTAATTTGCCACTTGCCAGCCTACATCTAAGAAGCAACCTTGTTTGGATTTCCACAAAGAATCTCATTCTTTTTCAATAAAAAGACCTGGCAATAATTCTGTTGGCACTAGATGAAGAGCTTGCTTATTCCACTGGTGATGGTTTCCTTTGTTGTTATCTATCTAGTTTAATGAAAACTTCATGAGAAAAAAACTCTGAAAGTTTGTGGATAAAGCCTAAGTACATTTGTTTGAGTCATATGCCAAGGGGTCATTTGTTATTGTAGAAGTGATTGAATGAGGGAGAAAAGGGAGAAAATAGCACTTTTTGCAAGCAGTGATCTTTATTCTAAAGTATGAACAAGGGAAGCAAACCACAGGGCTTGAAACAGGCATATGGGCAATTCAATGATTTTGGCTTTACAGCAATTCATGGCAACTATTTTGATTACGGCCTTTCAGGAAAGTCTGATAGAATAAAACAGGGTGGATGTCTGTGCTCTTTGGAGTCAAGAAAGTCTTAAAGAACCTTGTCTTCTTTGCACAAGGATTTTCTGGTTCTTTCTATACACAACAAAGCAGGGCTCTAGTTTTCTAGTTAACTCCATTATCTTCAAAATTGCATTAGGAAAACAATTATTTTGCTTTGGTTTGTAGTACTGGTCAAAGCTTTGTGATACAATTTTTTTCTATCATTTGTTAAATTCTGTAGCTTTCAGTACACAGCTTTAAATTCAAGGCTTTTAAGAGAGTATATACAGAACACACATGATGACCCAAGTGGGCAGAACAGATCTGTGATCTGTTCACAGTGAAGGTTATCGGCTGAAAACATTTTAGTCTTCAGCTCAGAAAGGCACAGATGGAAGGAACGTCCTTGCTGGATCTGCTGTAACCTTTAAACAAGCTAGCTGGGGAGTGAGAGCACTTTAATAAAGCCAGAGGATGCAGCTGCTACCAAGGAGCATAGAAAGCAAAGGTCCCCACACCAGCCCCCATCCTGGTGACCTCCTCCACATGCAGATGTTTGAGGCACAAGAGAGTCAGCAGTCTCTGCCCTCACCAGTCCCCATCCCTCACCTCTGCAGGAATGCTGGGGCTTTGCTGATCTGCATTTAGTGCAGCAGAGATGAGCGAGAGCTGCTCAGGGTGATGCTCTCAGGCAACCTGCAGCTAAGGCCAGATTCCACATAGCCTCAGCTCTGGGCGTATGCATCTACTCTGTGCACAACGAGTGTCTAAATAGCATTTTTCTTTTTAACCATTCTATCAACTTGATTTATGTCTCCCAAGTCATAAGGCTTAACACTTCCATGTTAGGAGCTTTACACATTTTTCTTCGCAGAAGAACAAATTCCCCTTTTCCTGGTAAATAACACTAGTCCAAAGCTCTTCCTGGCAGCACTCCATGAAGGCTTGTGGAACAACACCAAAAATGAATTTGGCTTCATGTTTTACATTTGTACAATTTTCCTTTTATGGAAATTCTGTAAGTCCTACAAATTCTGGCTAAACACACTTTCCATAGTCTTCTCTTTCACTTTACTTTTCCTTCTTGGCTCTGTCCTCCCTGCCTCCACAGAATCAAAAACTAGGAAAAAAATCTCAATAGTGGAGGGGTTATCTGGTCATCATTCTCTGTGAAAGGAGAGAATTAAATAAAACAAGATAACTGTGTTGTCTCACTAATAAGCATAGTCAGGTGATTTTGGTAAATCCTAAAATCAAAGCTTCCCTAATAGTCCTCAGATCAATACACAAGCAAATTTATATTGCAATGAACATAGGAATCTGTGGCTTTCACAAAACATTTTGCTAACATTAATTATTAAGTTCCACAAAACAATGATGAATTAGGTTAATGTTAATTATGTACAGGGAAGAGAAAAAATGTGGCCACCTGAGAGCTCAATAGGTTGTCACATCCAAGAAGATCCTATCTGTGAGACCTGTTCTTGTCAGTGTTCTCCAGTCTCAACTTTCAGTTCTGGGTACAACACTGCACTTGCCACTAGGTAGATTCCAGTCTTTTTTTATTTGTGAACACTTATGTTTTTGTGTTTTTTGCTTTTTGTGTTTTTTTTTAATGAGGTAAAGACATATATGGATAAATGAACATGCTTCTTAGCTGCCTTATGTGCCCCCACCCATATAGTCTGAGAGCCAGAATAAACTGAAAAACTAGTTCAAATGGCTGTTCAGAAAAGACTGATATTAGAATGTGTCTACTCTCACTGACTTGCTCTATGCTTCTAGCACAAGTAATATCAGATAGTATAAAACAAAACACTTCATGATTTAGAACTGAATTGTGCTGTCTGAAATTTGTTTTGAGTTTGCAGAGCCATCAACAGAAATTTCTGAAAAGTCAATATTCAAGTTACACTTTGTCCTAAAGTATTTGTTATTGTGGTGTTCCAGTGCTCAGATATCAAAGCAACCCCATGCTGCAGTTTATCAAATGACAAAAATAAGGGTAGGTAAATAAAGAAAGGAAGTAAAGTCTGAGAACAGGAAGAAGGGGTTGCCATACTTACAGATGCTGCTGAGAACTGAGCCTTCATCTCTGATAACTGGCTCCTAAGTCTCAGAGGGAAAAATACTGGATGCTTGTCTTTAGGTTTGTACTTAGCAAGATTCAGAGGAGAGGTAAAACTTCAAACATTAACGAACACATGAAATATTTCAATAGGAAGTGTTTTTCAGAAAGGTTGCAGCAGCTCATGTCTCAGAGCTGAGCAGTTTCTGTTAGGATGAGAGGACTCCCAGGGGACATATTTTTCCCCATTTCCCCCGATGAGGTCATGTACCTACCTCTGATGTCCTAAGCGTAGCCAGAGCAGGGTGCAAGCCTGTGTGTGTTGGTGATGCTCAGCCTGGGCAGCTCTCACTGTCCACTGGCACTGGCTCCATCACTGAGGGCTCCTCGTTCAGGACTCATGCCCTCTGCTCTGCTGGGCCTGTGGACTGTGCAGGGGTGATAGGCTGAGTCTCACCAGGAAGGCAATATGACCTGTGCTTGTCCCGCAGGTGGAACAAAAAGGAGGCAAACTCTCAGACTTTGGCAGCTGATACTCTCTCCTCACCCTTAAGAGCTGTATGTGCACACAGAGATTAAAAGTAAGATCACTCTGGTGGATGATGGGGTTATGCTGAAAGACAGAAGAGACACTGAGACCAGGTAATGCTAGAGATGATGTTCTACAGTTGTATTTGTCTGTCAGTGAGACAGCAGGATAAATAGGAAGACTGACAGAAACAAAACATAGCTTTAAGTCTTAATCTTTGCTGTCTTTGTCTTCAGGAAGCTTCTTTAATCCTCTGTACATGTAAACTGTGTGAGTCATGGTAGGAACACAAGACATCTTAGGGATGGGTAGGGGAGAGGACCCAACAGGCAGGGGGTTGGGAAATTGGGGTGGTCTATGTGGGAGGTTTGGAAAGCTGGAAGCCATGTAGGAGGAGCAAGGTTGTCTGCAGCACCTGTATGACCTGTTGGCTCCTGAGAAGTAAGAATATGGACTTTGGCTCTCTGTCTCCAGAAGGACCATAAACTGTGCCATTATTTCTATGCTGAATCTTGCTGTGGGATCATTTTATGATATAAGGACTATCATGAGCAGAACCATAATTACATAGTATTAATACCTAATTTGATGACTATTTCTCAGTCCTGGAAAATGCTTAGGAAGTTTTCTGGGCTGAAATCCCCAGGCAAAACAGGATATCAGTCTAATGGAAGTAAAAGTGCCACCTCTAAATATGCTTATGTGAACATGTTTATTAATTATCAATATCACTGCATTAATGTAGTTTTCTCGTAATTTTTCTTTTTTTTTCAGATGCTATTTTAATTTTCCCTTAGATTCAGTTCACTGTTGTCTTGACATTATGTCATTATAAATAAACATGTGGCAGAATCTTGGGTACATATGGCAACTAATAACCCCTTTGGCATTAATAATTTTATACAAAAAAGACAGAATTTGAGGCAAAGATACTATTTTCATTTCACCATCCGATTCATCCCTGACTCATCACTGGACTCCTCACTATTTTCAGAACTGGAGGAATTGGAGCTGTGAAAAATCATCCTATGCAGGCTATGCAGGGTGAGCACCCTTTTTGATGTTAGAAGCCACATGCCAAAGTCTTTGAACAGTTAGAGCCTAAAGACATAGAGAGCATTGCTCAGAGAGCTGGGAGGGGGGGCTACAGGAGATAACAGACACCAGGATGTCTTTCATAGACCTTAGATGCCAGTGGCTCTAGAGGTGGTCTCTGCTCCATCACCAGATGGGTTCGAGCTGGCCTGGGAGTACAGCTGGATCCTACAGAGACTGAGCCAAGTTGGTCTGCACAGCTGTGCTGGCTTCCTTCACTCCTAGGAAGACCCCAGAGTTGCTGGGCTATCATAGCCTTGCGGTCCATCATGTAATGTGGCAGGGGTGTCGCAGTCATGGCGGCCAAAAACACAAACAACTGGGGTAGATGCAACGCAAACTACGCTTCATTGTTTTTTAGGTACATTATTTATACCGAGCTCTCCTCGTCGTGGCTGCTGCTTATTGGTGAGGACTACAAAGGACAGTAGTTAGTAACAGATTTATGATTGGATGATTCTTAGCTTGGCCAGTTTCTGCTCCGTGGCCAAACCTCCTTAAACTTGTTAAGAACTTTCTGCTGTCTCCATGTGAACTCCCTATCTCATAGATACACTCTAATCTTTTCAAGGTTAACGTTCTCTGCTAAGGGAGCCAGGGATTTCACAGACCAGCTGCAATCCCTGACAATTCCCCCTTTTTGCATTCGTGCTACAAAAATGGCACTAACGGTTTGCTGCAGGGCCCTTTGCAGCAGACCAATCAAGCAAGGTACCATTAATAACACAATTACAATAATTACCAAAATCAGCAAACCTGTTTTCACTAAAGATGGTAACCACCCAGACAAACCCCAGTTGCCAAACAACTTATTTAACTACTCCCATCCATCATCCACTTTCAACTTGCATACTCCCTCAGTTAGAGCAACTGTAGTCTCTACCGCCCCCCCAGTTTGGAGCTCTGGTCTCATTGATCCATTGTCAGCATATTATGCAGCAGTTGAAGCCCTTGTATTCGGCTCGGGTGGATACCTGCCACCAATCGGCTTCTCCGCTGGAATTCCCACCAGACACGTAGAAAAGGGATTTCGAGGATCGCTAGTAGCCAGGCATATGGTGCTTTGATTGATTGATGGCGTTGGCTAGGGTTGTCCAGATGTTGCTGCCAGTTCTTCGGGGAGGGGCTGGAGGCCAATCTCCTCCATAACTTCTGAGGATGAGAAGGGCAGTGACTGCAATGCAGTCGCACACACCGTGCTGGAACCCATCGCGGTCCACTTTCTGTGGAGACACAAGCATATCCCCTTCCCCAAGTTATGAGCTCGTGTGGCCCAGACCATTGGCCAGTAAGCAGACCACGAACTTGCACCGGTACCCGCTGTGGTACCTTTTCTGTTGTAGTCAAAGAGGAAAAATGCAAAAAAATGGGTGAAAGAGTAGAGTTGTTAGGGAAGGAAAGAAAGTTAAGCACATATACAGCTTTACCTAGTCTTGCCTGTGGGGACTCCCCCTGCATTCCCCCTTTTTGTTTTTGCACGAGGCGCTTCAGAGTGCCATGTAAGCGTTCAATGATGGCTTGGCCTGTAGGGGAATGGGGAATCCCAGTCATGTGGTAAACACCCCATTGATTTAGAAAACTCTGCACCTTTTTGGAAACATAGGCAGGACCATTGTCAGTTTTTACTGTTTGAGGAATACCAAGAGTTGCAAAGGCACGTTGAAAATGGTGAATTACGTGTAAAGATTTCTCCCCTGCTTGGGCTGTAGCACAAGCAGCATGGGAAGATGTATCAACAGAAACATGGACAAACCGAAGCCGCCCAAATTCAGAGATATGGGTGACATCCGTTTGCCACAATTGTAACGCTTGTAGGCCTCTCGGGTTAACTACATAGAAAACAGGTTTCTGCTGTCCTTGACAATCAGGGCAGGCAGCAACTATAGATCGTGCCGCAGATTGTGTCAAGCCAAATTGTCGACTCAGCGCCGAGCTGCCCTGGTGAAAAAAAACGATGAGATAATAAAGCCTGCTGGTGTTTGTTAGGGAGCGGACCCAAGGCCACAGCAGACACAAGGGCATCAGCCCTAGCATTACCCTCAGCAAAGAAGCCAGGTAATGCAGTATGACTGCAAATATGTAGTACAAAATAGGGTTCGGTTCTCTGTTGTATTGCAGACCATAGGTCTAAGAGTACTGAAAACAATGGACGTTGATCAATAAAAGACAGAACCGTCTTGTCTAGCCGTGCAACTAGATTGGCAACATAAGCAGAGTCCGTAACAATATTCACAGGTTGGAGAAACATTTGAAAAGCTACGGCCATAGCTCGCAGCTCCACTATTTGAGGTGATCCTTCTTGTAAGATTACCTTGTCATGCCATTCTTGGTTGTCGTACCATACCGCAGCAGCTTTACCGGTCTTTCCAGATCCATCTGTAAAGGCAGTGAGTCCATCAACTGGCCCCATTTGGCTCAAGTGCTTTTGACTCACCGTAATTTCCTGAAAAAGCTTAATAAGCGGATGTGAGGGCAAATGATAAGAGATCTGCCCATGAAAATCAGCCTAGCTGCTTGAACTTCATACTTGTTGGCTAAGCACCATTCAAAATGCCACATTTGTATTGGGACAACAATGCAATACGGATCCCTTCCTGTCAGTTCCACACATCTCTTACGAGTCTTCATAATAAGGTCTGCTAGAAGTTCAAACAATCCTGGTGCACATGGGAATCATGCTGTTGAAAAATGTTGCAGTTTGAAAGCCGTAGTGGTAGTGGTGGTGGGGGGGGAAGGAGATATCAAAAAAAAGTATCGGATTCACAAACGGTCTGTGGACTGTAGGTCCGATCGCCTTCCTAGGAGCGAATCGAGTTCCCAAATAGTGTGATCCACTATAAGCTCGACCCTGGCAGTATCGGATTCACGAACAGCCCGTGGACCGTAGGTCCGATCGCCTTCCTAGGAGCGAATCGAGTTCCCAAACAGTGTGATCCACTATAAGCTCGACCCTGGCAGTATCGGATTCACGAACAGTCCATGGACCGTAGGTCCGATCGCCTTCCTAGGAGCGAATCGAGTTCCCAAATAGTGTGATCAACTATAAGCTCGACCCTGACAGTATCGGATTCACGAACAGTCTGTCAACTGTAGGTCCGATCGCCTCCCCCCAAACAAGTAGTCGAGTTCACAAACAGTACGATTTATTCAAATGCAACATTTACAAAGCAGGTTTCGGATGTCAGTACAGGAAATTCTCTACTAGAGCGTGGGGTTTTTAGCTAGCTCTGATGTACAAATGTGCAATCATCACTCACCCCAGAAGGTGGGAGAGGGCTCTCAGTCTCGAGTCTCCTCAGGCGGCATCCTGATGCGAGGGGAGGGAAAGGGGATCAGCGCATCAACTGATCCAGAATTTATGATGGATTCTTCCCTCTCACTTCTTAGTCTCCTCAGGCAGCGTCCCAGCGCGAGGGGAGGGAAGGAGGATCAGCCTGTCGACTGACCCAGGAGTTACGATGGTTTCTTCCCTCCTCACTCCTTAGTCTCCTCAGGCAGCGTCCGGACCTGAGGGGAGGGAAGGGGGCTCAGCCTCTCGACTGACCCAGGAGTTACGATGGATTCTTCCCCCCAGACTTTTCATCCTTAGTTCACCTTTTATACTTTTCTTTACATTCAGGTGGAGCTTGAGTGACTAGACTCATACTTAATATTGTTATTGATTGGTGAAAAAGTTTCTCGCTTTCATTTAAAGGTACAGTCAACTGAAAATCTAGAGCGCGTGCTCGGTGAGGGGTGGTCGTACCTCGGAGGCGGGTAACTTTTGGGATGGAGGTATGGTTTTCACATTATAATGAGCAAAGTTCAAGCAAAGTTCATAATTTGCCACCTTTTCTGGCTCAGCACCGGACTTGTTATCATATATCTCTCATTAGACAGCCACTGTGCGGCTTATCAGCAGCCCAGCACAGGGAGTGCAACAGAGTTTGGCCGCGGTGTCTTCACCCCGCTCCATCCTCCGTTACTCCCCTTCGCAGCTGCGAGGAGGGCAGATTGCGTTGCCCAGGGAACCGTGGAGGAGCAGAGTCCATGCATACCAACCATCCTGGAAGGGGCAACTGTGTAGCACCCCAAGCAGGCCTCTGTAATGCCAAAACTTCTGTTAGGCCCTAGTTTTCCTCTCAGTTCCTGCTTTCAAACAATTCTTCCACAAACACTTCTTCCACACATGCTTGCACTGCTCACCTGCAGCATGCGACAGCTCAAGAACTACAGACTGGTCATCCCTGATGTTCCTGCTCACTGTGGGGCATTATTCGCCAAAACATGTCTCAGTGGCTCGCTGATTTCATCTTAAAAGACTCAAGAAAAGAGGGTTTCTGCCATGGATTGAGGAGACAAGTGTACACTTGGATCAACTCCTGGTTTAGATATTTTAATTTTTGTCCTTAATAATCAGGCAAATTATTCAGACTGTTCTTTTGCTTTGCTGCATTTTCTCTTATTACAACTCCTGATCTGCCCAGCCAATGCCTTTCACTTCCTGACAGAACCATCGTCCTAAATGTTATTCGTACTTCCTCTCAAGATCTCATATCTAAGCCCTCTGAATTTAACAGCTTGTCCCTCCCACTCTGTTTAGCTAGACATCGAATGTGCCTACTGACATCCAGTCTTGCCCACTTCTTTCCTAAACATTTTCTTTCTCTTTCTCCACTGATTTACTTCTAGTTTATAAACATCTCTTCTGTACAGGCAACATTCCAGGCCCTACCAAACCTGCATATATATCAGTGATCTTGAGCCCTGTCTTTGTATTTACAGAAGAGATAGTTTAGCCTAAAACCATACAGACAGTCAGTGCCACCATATTACACTTACAGATTTATGAAAATGTATTGAATGGTATATGAATACCTTTCATACCAAATATCTTCTTGCCATAGAATGGGGTCGTAAGATTACTTAGGTTGCTTGTTCCAGTTTTATTTTATTAGCTTCCAGGCTGATGCTTGGTTCCAGATTACCACCTGACCATGGCGTCTGCCTCTTTTTCCAGGCCATTGCTACAAATGGAAAGTGAAAAAGAGCTGAATGGCTTTCAAGAGCAGCCCCCTCCGCCCCCACCCCTGGGCTCTAGAGACCAGAAAACAACATTCTCACTTCTCTGTGCAGAACAAATGTCGACTGTTCCAGTCATCTAGTATCAGGCAATCACAGTCTCCCATCTTTCCACCCTTCCTCTGAGAAACACCGATGCCCTTGTAGCTGTGCCTGATGTAGGTACTGATTTATATGAGTTGAGAGGCATAGAAGAGGAGGCTACCACTTGCACTGATACTGCCCGCATGACATAGGAATTCCCATGTATGTGACACAAAAACCACCTCAACTCACACTAGTTTCTTAGGTCAGGGCCTGACACAACCATAAACTCTCTTGATTCCTCCCTTTTTTCTTTTACAAAGTTCAGAAAGCAGTCAAAGAGGAAACAGTGCATCCATTTCCTTGTTCCTTTTTTCCTTACTTCTTGAATTCTGCCACTCTACTAAGAGTCTTCTAGCCCTTTTGTGGGGATCGTATTTCCCTTTGTCGGAGTGACTCTCCTCCTCCCCAAAACACATCCGCTGAATAGCCTTTTGTGCAAAAAAGATATTTTTACATGCAAACATTTCAACTAGTTCTTTTTATAGTTTTAATTGAATCTGTTGGATAACTACAGTAAATTTTCAGGGCAGCTGGGAGTTTTTCTTAGAAGTGGAAAAGCAGCAGGATGAGAGGCTTCGCAATATAATAACATGTTGCACCTTGCGAAAGAACGGACTCACTCTGGGATGCAGAGTGAGACAACTTTATTCTCAAACCAACTTCTTTTATACTCTCTTAACACAAGTGTTGCTAAAATTACAATCAATCAGCATCCTGCCAGCCGTGTAGTTGTGTTTATCTTCTTTTCCTTGCTTTGTTCCTCATCTGCTGACAAGACATTCCACATGCGGTTGTAGTCCTCCTCCTTTTCCTGCTTTGCTCCTTGCTGATAAGACATTCGTCCTTGCGGTCAACCGTCCACTACCAAGGCATTCAGCACTACCGTCTCCAAAGCAGGCCTCCACAATAACATACAAATGTTGCAACATGGCTTGCTAAGGGCATAGCCCAAAGTATGAGAATTCCCCCTTCACACACTAATCGAGCTCATTGCCAGCACCTCTCCTCTCTCAACTGCAGAGAGAGTGCGGAAATGCCTTGGAGCTTCTTTGCTCCAGGTGTGGAAATGCCTTGGAGCTTCTTTGCAAGGATAACTAGCAGCAACGAGTAGGAAGGCAGAAATGGAGATAACAGCCTGCAGACTGAAATAGCAATAACACACTGGAGTATATCCTGTTGTGATGTATATACTTTGCTCTTTAATTCCTCCCTTGGGCTGGCGGAGGATGGAAGTGTTTTTCTCAGAGGAAGTATTCTCACTACTGACTTTATGGAGAAGCAGCAATTTCCGTAAATGGGATAATACTGAAGAGTAGTTAGAGATTTCTTTGTCAGATATGAACCTGCACCATTAAATATTGGTGCTCTCTAGGATGAGGTGTTGGTAGAAGCAGGATTAGAAGAAATGTCTTGCACTCTACTATAGCAAAAAAAAAAAAAAAAAGATTCTTTCATGTGATGGACCTTCAGTATCACCCTGTAGTAGGTCAGTGCTAAAGAACACTGTGTCCCTTCTGTTTTGCCCTGGGCTTATATACTTTTAATAATGTATTCACATGCTATTTCTCTGTGCTACAATGGATCATTAATGTGCAGCTCTATGTCTGGATTATGCTGTGCATATCAATGTTTCAGTGTTCTGTGCCACTCTGGGTATCACTGCCCAGTATAACGTGGGTGCTGTGCAGAGCTGCTGACCTAGCGCTGGATGCCCTGGCTAAAGACCCTAGCAATAGAGCCACATTATTTCTGCCGGGGCAAATGAGCTCCTCAGCAGAGCCCAAGTAGTGCTGCAGCTAGTTGGTACATAACTCACCTGGAGTCCACAAGGAGTCCACCAGGTAGCTCTACCCCACACTGAGGCTGGCAGCCATGTCCTCTATCTACATTAGCAGCCAAGCCACAAAAAGTGCTGTGTGACTCTAGGCATAGACTGTGCAGTGTGTAAGGAACCGGAAAGGATGAAAAAAACCTTTGCAGACAGATATAAGATGTCAGCCAGAATGTGAAAATAGGAGCTGTTATGCCATGAGTGGATTGGGGAGCAGAAAGCCAGGAGCTCTTCCTGTCCCAAGGGGATCTATCACTTCATTCAGAGAAGCTGGTCAGCTGAGGTGCAGTGTGGTGCTGCAGGGACTACTTTTACCTGTTCTGCTAGGTCTAGCTTCGCTAGCCCAGACATCACCTTGCCCTGTTGCTTACTCAGTGTAGATGTGCCCCAAGTGAGAGAGAAGATCCTGTGGTGTTTGCCAATCAGCTCCCATCTGTTTCTGCAGTCCTTCATTCCCTGGCACACTGTACCCTTCTGAAGTGCTGCTGCTTTTGAAATGCAAAAGTCATCCAGTAAAGAATGGCTGCCCAGCCTATATCAAAGGCTGACTCTTTAACAGCCCCATTACGAGCTTGTACATCAATAAAAAAATCAGGCAATCTGGTATGAAATGCTGTCAAAACCCTTGCTGCAAGACGCCCCTGTGTTTGTGTCAAACTTATGGATCCCAAGCAGGACAGGTTTGACTCTAGTCTAAAATCTGTTCTCCTTATTTTAAATGAAATTTGTTGATATGCAAGTTTGTATGTAAAAGCATTTTTCTTAAGCCTGATTTCCAGAGAATCAGTTTTACCTTTATCTACCATAAAAGTGTCTTAAGTAAAATGTTCTAATCTGGCTGTATGGGACCAGGAGTGGTACCTCTCCATAAATCTGGGGCTTCAGAGTGTTAAAAATTATAAATTGTCTACAATTTATGCTGGCAATTTGCTATAAGCAATATGAGGAAACCATGACCTCTAAGAATGTGAATGGGAAGCAGCTTCATTATCTGCAATAGGATTTCCCTCTTTTACACCATCGGAGACTTGGCCCTATGGGTATCCTATCCCATGTTCTAGAAAGAATGTTATTTTAAAAAATATCATTTGTAAACATCTGTACATGTTTTCCAAATTTCTTCCTAAATGATTTTGATTGAAATTTTCCATATCTAAATGGCTGTGGGCTGAATATAATAGTTTTTTTTTTTTCCTTCCAGAAAACAAAAGAACAAAAAAAAAAATGGCATCCTGCAAGTTAAGAATGTCTCCAGATTCTGGGTATTTATGGAGCACTTCCATCAGGGTGCTTGTTTATTCTGGATTCAGTCCAGGACACAAGGCTGGTCCTAGATGGCTGCTGTTGACAAGAGAACAACATATGACTGATCATGTGAGATTATTCTGATCACAAAGCACCTACACAGTTTATTTGTGCACTGGGGCTACTTAGAAGCACATATAAAAAGTCCTCCAGATTCAAACATCTTGCTTTTTCCATAGAGAAGAATATAAACAGCTACCAAGGGGACAAACAGAAACATTAGGCTGTGAGGCCATACTTCACTTTTTCCAAAAGTTCAAAAGGTTATAGGCAGCTACTCCCTTTCTCAACCTGTCTGTGTGGCAGACATTTAATTTTCAGACCTTGGTGCCACCCACAGAGTTTGATAAGCCTCTCTGAATGTCACTGTTGGTTCTTTCTGACCAAAAAAATGTAGGAGAGGAAATGTGGCATTGGACCCAAGCAGAATCTATACAGATTTTGCTCAGGAGGCTGCAAAGCCTTAGCTATAACATACGAGAGACTGCTGAAATCAGTGAGAATATTCAGGATATTACTCATGAAGTTGCCAGTGGCAGAATCTGGGACTGTATTTTCCCAGTACATGCAAAGCAGCCTTATTCTGAACTGGTAACCTTTACATACATTTCAGTATAGGTCTCCCAAAAACACTTAAGGGATTTAAATGCCTAAGTTGTATCATGGTCAGTGGGACTGAAGCATGTGACTCCTCTAAGCAGTCTTGGAAATCTCACCGTCAGTAACCAATTCTCACAGCACTCCAAGGGATTACCCCTGATGCAGAAAACTGAGGCAGAGAAACCTCCAAATATCTGGAGGAGAGTTCTGCTTTCCTGAGTTCCCCACATAGTCCTTCCTCTCCGGATAAAAGTTGGACGTGTTTGCCCAGCATTTCCACTACAAACCACAGGCCTCATATTTTCCTTGTAAAAAATGTGCTGGGCTGAAATTTAATTTCAGATCTGAGAAAAATTAGCAGAAACAAAGTTTAAATTAAATTAACAATGTAAGAATGAAGAAAAGCAAACAAACAAACAAATTTGTTGCACTAAGATCTTATCCTAACTTGGAAATTGTTTACAATGGTCCTCTGAAACATTTGACCATGGTTAAAATTAAAAATCATTGGAAATCATTAAAATGTGATTATGCTTTAATATATACATATTCTTCATGAGAATGCATACTATAATGGCCTTTTTATAACATTATACTCAAAATATCACAAATAAGTGGACAGAGTTCAAAGGAGACAGGAGGGTGTTCTACTGCTAATCCTTGGGATAGGGAATCACTATTCAGTGTCTTCATGTGATAAACTGTAACAGTGCCAGAAGATTCTGCCTTTTTTTTTCTTATTATTCGTAATAATGAACTAAAACTACGTTTTTATGAAACAACCAGTGGGCTATATGCCCAAACAAGCAAACAAGAAAAACACAATCAGTGACAGGATGGGTTTATACTTAAGTATGATCAACATATAGGGAAGACTTCACCAGAGCCTTTTTTTTTTTCCCAGTGGTTTCTGCTTCTATGTCTTATTTTGTGCAGCATGGATATGGTTGCGAGCTGTCTCAGGAATTCTTCTGAAAGAACTCTACTTTTAAGAGGCTAACCTATAAGAATGATATATGGTACAACCTACTCCCTAAGTTCCCCAGCTAACTACAAAGATTATTTTAAACTGCTGTCTACATACTTGCAGAGAAGTTCATCACAACTCAAGTGCTTATGGGCTACATGCCATAAATAAAGGAAAAGATTGCAGTAGTAAAGCAAAAGTTCTTATAAACCACTTACTGCCAGCATCACTATAAACCTGCGGTCAGGATGCTTAAGTTCAGAAACTATCTGAGATAACAAGACAACCCAGCCATTTCTGGAGGCCGGGACTCTAGTATCTGTAGTAGAGCCAATGACAAGCTTTTTGTTTGGATAATCTGAGAGAAAATGTATTCCATTAGCAGTAGGAAAGGGAATTTGAAAGTTGAATAATGTGTGTTACATAAGTCCAGGTCATATGTGGTAAAGCTTATACTTTGAAGTATAATATCAACTGGAAAATATTTAGCTGTCAGATATTCAGGAATGTGTTGGTTAAAATTGGTTTCAGAGAGATTTCACAGAAATTCTCCAGTCTGTCAGTGACTGGGTTCCCAAACTGATCTTGCATTTCCCTTTCTTGTGGATCCTGTCTGTGTGCAGTCAAGGAGTTCTGCAGGAGAGAGCTGCAAAAGCAAACAGCAGCAAAACAGGCACTTTAATTGTGCAAGAACGCAACCCAGTTTCTAGTTCACCTAGGCTCAGAGACCTCCCTTCAATTTACTCTTTACCACAGATTTCTTCCTTCTTTTCTCTGTAGCTTGTCTGATCTTAAGGATGAAACTGGTCGTTCCTAGAAGAGGGGCTGTGGGGTTAGATGGATTGTGAGAGGCTAAGTTGCTCAGAAGAGGCACATACAGAGTTCACACGTTATGGTGAACCTCAGCTGTACAGGCATCTGAGCCCCTCCAGGGCTACGGATTTGCCTCCTGTGATAACTGGACCAAAATGCCCGAGAGGGAGCAGCTGCTGGCCCCAGTGGCCTGTCACCCCATGCTCTGTGGGCATTGCGCTTAAAAATCACTAACTAACTGGCAGCCACTGCACAGCACAGACCTGCCCTCTGTGAGCTCGTAACGTGTTAGTGACATGGTGGGCTCTGAATATATTTTATGCCTCCAAGTATTGGATTAGATTCTATTATTAATCATGACAGCTCACTATGTTTCATCCTTGCCAGCAGTCTTGGTTGGCATATAGTTGTTTTCCTGTAACCAGTTCAGCATGACCTCTTTTGTGTAAGTGTGTGTGGGTGGGTGGGCAGAGCCCCCTGCCAGTACCTGCGTACTCAGTTTGGGCTGGTGCCTTTCCTTCGCATTGCCCGAGTTGGGGCACCCCAGGCACAGCCTCCGGTGCCTGTGCCATCCAGCACACGGCGACACCGCAGGACACCTTGGCCAGGTCACCTGCACACATGGATGAGAAGTAGCAATGGAGATAGAGCATGGAGTGATACCCGTGTTTACTGGGCTAGCGTGGCAGCTGTCCATCCAGCAACAGCTGTTATCAGACCCGAGATACTCAGAAAGTGGTTGATCTATGTAAGGAAGCAGACTGCAGAGATTCCTGAGTGCCCACAGGGCCAAAGGATGAGGTGTGGTAAAGCTCTACACGGATATATCCGCTTAACCTTGAAAATACTATAGCAACATCTGTTAGGTCTGAGCTGCCTTGTGGGACTCCTCACTTAGTGACAGCAGCCTTCAATGGTGAATGAACTGCTTACAGGAGACTGCCCATGGTACCCACATGCAGTGTGGGTTTGGGTTCTTCTGGTTTGAGCTCAACAAGCAGAGAAGTCATTTTGCACAGAACCAGCTCAGTTCCAAGATATTCTCACCAAACCTCCTCCTTTACCTTCTCCACAAGCATGACCTCTTATGCCACTGGGGACCTTTCTATTTTGTCACTTTTGTGAGACCAGTAGGAATACCACCCAGCCTTGTTATATCCTTTCTCCAGAGGAAACTATTTTTATACTCAGGAGGGAAGTGATAAACTGCAGAGCCCTTATGTCTATTGGATTGGGAGAAAAGTGTATACCAGAACTGCCATGTAGGAAAGGGAAGAAGCACCCTGTAAGGTCATTGTTTTCACCATCTTGGATAATAATTATAATGATGATGATGATGATAAAAAAATCTAATCCATCTAGTCTGAAGTTTCTTTGTGCAGCTATTGACAAGACCAAGCCCAGGAAAGCAAAGTGCCTGCTAGCAGTTGCAGCTGGAGCACCGCAACAAGGCTCTGACACCGAGGCCCCAAAATGCAACAAAAGCCCCAGTCATACCAGCCACATAACTGAAACAAGCAGTGCTGTGTGGCAGTGTTTCTGCATCACAGGAGTCATGCCATACCAGTTGCACTCCCATATTGCACAAGTGAAATTTGTCATCAAACCTGATGACCTGCACACTAAGAGATGGTCTTCCTACAACACTGTTGCCCTCTGCAATCAAAGTGTGCCCCTTCCCTTTCCTGAGTAATAAAGTGCAACTGCAACATAAGTTTCAAACAAGACCCTCTTTGCTTGGCACGGGTCATGTTCCAGCATTCCCCATCAGCCTGGGGCCCTGTGGAGAGCTGTGGTGGCATCACAGTAGTTGGAAGGATCTTGTGGTCCAGACAGCAAGCTCCAAGTAAGGACATCTGACAAAATATCCTGGCTCTTCCAAACACTTCCATGTGAAACCAACAAAGTTGTTTTTTTTTTTTTTTTTTTCCAGTGACATCTACACCATGTTTCTGGCCTGAAACTGAGTCTGAATTTGAGTCCAAATCCACTTTTTATCCATACTGTTTAGGACATAAGCTTGCACTTCAGCACAGCAAGTAAAAGAATCATTGGTGGGTCTAAACCTTGGCAAGGCCCCATTCCCAAGTTAACTGCAGAGTTGTATCGGCCAGGGAAGCACTTGCTTCTTCATCATCATCAAAAAAAAAAAAAAAAAGAATAAAAATTGTTTGCTTCTCTTACATTTACCTGTCTCTCCTGTTTGGACTGTAAACTCTTGAAGGCTGTGTCTCTTACCCTGTGTTTCTACAATGCCTACCAACTAAGGTTCTGTCATAATAATAATGCAATAAAATACATTATTCCTCCTCCCTGAGGTTCTCCTTAACCACACTATCTTTCCAATATTGCTAAAATAGTAGAAGGTTTCTGCCTGGTTCCAACTAGAGGAGGGTGAAGGCTCTGAGTGACCCTACAGTGGGAAACAAACAAACAAACAAACAAACAAAACAACAAAAAAAAACGTTCGCGTTGTGCTTTGTCTCCACAGGATCTCTGCAGCAATAGCCCCCAGATTAAAAGTATTGATTTTCCCATTCTGAGAAGAGAGCCCAGTCAGAAACCCGTTTCTACTAGATCCAGGTGACTAGCTAGCTCTGGGAGCAGAGGCACAGATCTATGTGTGATCTGATGGTTTCTGAAGGAAATGGTCCATGAAAGAGACTGGTTCAAAATGATCAAAATCAGGAAAAGTCAAGAGATAAAGGATCTTAACTAAAGTTTATTAATGTGTGCGGGAGGCCAGACACGACTCCTGAAGGCTTCAATATGAGTCTAACAGAAATCACTTTATTCGCGTTACAGCACTCTCTTTATCTACTACATTTCTGCTAAGTCATCTAGCCACGCGTACGCTTACATTGTGATTGGTTACATACTACTGTCCACGTGTCTTCTACCGTACTAGGTTGGCTGTAGATATCGGGGCACACGTTTACATGATTGGCCCGCACACAGTCCTCTATCCTGCACTGATAAGCTTGTTTACAGGTTCTTCCTCGCCTACTTCTGTGTTCTTCCAGCTGGTGACTTTCCCACGATCTTTTCGCCTTGGTCTTAGTCCGGCTCATTGTATCTGTCATCTATCGGGAAGCCTCCATTACTTAGATATGCTCCCACAAATGTGTACAGGGATTTTGGCTTCTCACCATCAGAATCAAAGCTGGTCTTAAAGTGGTGCAAACTAATTCTGAAAAAATGATCTGATCTGTTGGAGCCAGAAAGGTAAAATACCCTGAATTCAGCCAACCAAGCAAATCTGATCTTTACCCAAAAGCACATCTAACACAGAATGGGAACACTTACTCCATTTAATCATATGATACAGGCCAAATCCAGCTTAAAAGATTCCCTATCACTTCATTAAATTTGGCAGACGGCTGAACAAAGCACATTGTACCAAACTCAGCTCTCAGTTACATCATTGGCACTTCAATAAAAAATGCAATAGAATGGCACCCAAATGACCAAGGGATGCATTTGCCATATTATTTGTATGAAGGGTATAGCTGTACCTCCCTCCAAAAGAAAATGGGAAAAGCTAGTCTGCCTGTACACTTATATATATAACTTCTTACCTACACACCACTTTCACTTCATTTCTGTAAATGTAAAAGAGCAGGCTCTTGTCTCAATGATCTAATCAATGCAGTCATTGTCAGGTTCATGGAACTTGTTCCAAAAATTTCCATTTACAACTAGTAGATCAAGTTGTGGGTTGCTGTATGGGCTTTCTGTACTCATGAAAATGGCATCAAAAAGAATTGGCACAGTAAGGTGTCTTGAAAATAGAGAGATGCAGTGTATTATGCAGCTGATTAATCAATGTAAGCACAACAAGAATGTTCAGTCACGTATTTAACTCTATCAGTAAAATAAATAATTAGCCCTTACCCACCTTCCTCAGAAAACAAGAACAGTGAATATATGGTGAATTAGACCATTTATTCTCAC
Source organism: Tinamus guttatus (assembly GCF_059628265.1). Taxonomy (NCBI): domain Eukaryota; kingdom Metazoa; phylum Chordata; class Aves; order Tinamiformes; family Tinamidae; genus Tinamus; species Tinamus guttatus. The sequence continues at coordinate 57,598 of NW_028289016.1, read as the reverse complement.
TTTGCAAAATAAGCTAACAAAGAGCATGAGAAACTTACTGAAATGAAGAACAGAGACTCCCCAAACGGCTTTGCTGGACAGAGATAAGCAGACTCATCTCCAAAGTCTTTTCTTAAGCAAATCGCCCACTTCAGGATTTGGACACAAGGACACAAGTATCTCTTCTCATATCCTCTGCTATACAAGGTAGCATTCTCATTAAAGCATTATTCAGTGTTTCAAGCAAAATGTTTAAGCATATAGTAAAGGAAGTCTGCTGATTCTTTGGTTAAAAGGTCTGGAATTGTTAAAATCAGACACAAGTATTCATGCATTGCAGAACTCAGATGTAATTTGAATGGAAGGACAGCCACAGAGGAAGGACACACTGAACATGTGTGAACATAGCCCTTCAGAGTAAAGGAGAGCCTCCCACTGACCGCAGAGGAGTTCAGGATCAGACCCAGAAGGTCATTGTTTAAACAACAATCTTAACAAAAACGACCCTTGCTCTTTATAGCCTTTGCTATACTCTCTCATCCTTTACATACTTCCTAACATCCTGCTTTTAGTGGGAAAGGCATCATGAGCCAAGATGAAAAAAAATATTAAATTTTCATGACAATTGAATATGTTTCACTTGGATTGTTAGAGAGACCATTCCATCCTCACAGCATGGTCACAAAAAAACATAACGATTAGACATATTGGTAGCTTGCCATCATGTGGCACAAAAACCCATGAATATTTGAGTTGGTAAAATATTTTGGCTTTGCTTATTAATAAGATAGGGCCAAGCTGGCAGGGTTGAGATCTAGATTCAAGAACCAAAGCATCCAGGGCTGCCCATGGCCTTCATGATTCTGTGCTCACCTTTCAGGAGGCAACATGCCTCTTGAGTGTGAGCTCAATTCATGTGTCAAATTTTTTAAATTGTAGGTTCCTTGATGGGTGAGGCCGAAGAGATTTTTATTTTGTGTGTGTGTGCTGACTTAGTGACCTCATTACAGATAATGAGGATTATCTTTATCTGCTGCCCAACCATAATTTTTCTGCCATCATGAGTGAGTGTTTCATTACTTCAAAAAGAGAAATCGATGATGAGAAAGAGTTGGAAAGCATGTTCTAGGAAATTACCCAACAGGCTTAAGGGCATAAGAGTATTTTATGAGCTGAAGCAAGGAGACTTTATAGAGCTTCGGAATGATTTTGATTAAACAGTATGTCCAGATTTATGAGAATGATGTGTATGAATGGGTCAGAGCCTCATTGAAGGATGTGATAAGTTTTAGGACCTGAAGAGATAATTCAGATTTTTCTTGAGTTTCCAGTGATTTTGTCAAAAAAAATAATTGGAAAGAGACAGTATCTATTTCAAGATAGGTCCTAAAAGTTTTTTCTTTCTGGCATAACATCATGGTAAAATGTTTGATGAACACAGCACTTACTCAGCACCAACACTGTCTTAAAAAAAAAAAAAAAAAAAAAAAAAAGTGACATACTTATGCACTCTCCCAAAGAGGTTGGTTACAAGTTGCCATGCAGATTCTAGGCTGTCTTTACCTCAGCTCCAGAAAATGAGGAAAATGCTCATATCATCTTCTCAGGTAGTAAAATCCCAGCTTGTGGCAGCTTCTCACTAGAGTGAGCAGGGCAAGGAAAAAAATACCTCAAAGTTATCAAAAAGGTTTCAGCTCACACTGGACAAAAGGAAAATTAGATGTTGCCTGCACACACAGCAGCAGGCAGTGACCTGTGTTTCCTGCCTCAACCCCATTCTCTGTGTGCACAGATGATGTGACTTTTCAGTGACTTTTCATTTCCCAGCCTCCAAACAGCCAGCCACCAGCTTGAGAAGTTCATATGTTCCAGCACGTCCTTAAGGAGAGGATAGGCTGACTGAAGGATGTATGCAATAAATTTCTGGGGTGGGAGGGCTGCAGATCTAGATACAGTCACTACATAACAAGAGTATGCTTATTTATCGCATCATTTACAATGTTCAGACACTTACTGAAAATAAATTATGATGGGCTCCATAAATCTTAGACTAGGCAGAGAATAGCCAACCCTATTCATTTTGTCACGTCAGAAGAAACATGGGTTTCATCACAATCACACATTCATACCGACCTGGAGCTGCAGCAGTGTAATTACATATTATCTCTGGTTTTCGGTACCCCAGGGACTTGTAAAACAGGAAATAATTAATCTATTTGTTAACTTTGAGAAATGATTTTTGCAAAGCTGCTCAGAACTGCTGTTTCTTCAGGGTAAGAATGCAGTAAAAATAGGAAAAATGCTACAAAAATACATTTACCACATAATGCTGGATGTGCTTGCATGCGCATAGGATGAAAGATATGATTAAACGACAGTTCTTTAGCTTTTATGTTTAGTGAAGTAAAGCAAACAGATAGGTTGAGGGGAATCTAACATGCACAGATAGTGCAGCATCCTGCCACTATTGACTTCCATAACAAGAGTCGCAGTAGCACAGAGGGGATGCAGAGGGACCTCTCTTCCCTTGAGAGACCTTCAAAAACAGAAGCACCTGAGTGCAGAAGTCTGGGGTGCTGCTAAGGGGATTCTTTTTCCTAATGCAGAGACCTGCAAACAGACATAAGACAAAAGAATAAATTCCAGTTGAATCCTGTTGATGGGCAAAGGAATAAGGGGAAAAAATGCAGAACAGTATCTTAAAAATCTAAAATTCTCTTATGGATTGAATATAAGCCATGAGATGAAAGCATTGGAGACGTTTTATTCCAGCTTTGCAGAAACATTCTGTTGGAGATTAAATATGACAATGTCAAATCCATTTTCCACGGCAACATTATGAGAGTGGGAGAAAAGCAGGGATTCATACTGGGGAAGTCAGTTGCAGGCTTAACTGGGAAGAGAGGACGAGCATATGGAAAATGAACACATTCCTTCCAAAGGGAAGGCAGGATAGCCTTTCCCCCTCTTCTGCAGAGCTGCTTGCTTCCACACCCAGCGCTGATGGTTATGCTTGGCTCCGACTGCAGCATTTCGGTTTGTTTCTGGGCCTGCCTCAGAGCCGAACGGGGCTGTTGGCCCAGGAAGAGCCCTGCAGGTCCCTGGCAGGTAGGTGCACACCTCGCTCGTGCCGCAGAGCGGTCCTGCATGCTAGATGCCAGAAGCCTTGCAAGAGTTACGGGGCCCAGCATCTGCAGCAGTGAGGAAGGTGATAGCTGAAAAGGAAATTGCAATTTCGTGTGTAATCAGACCGAGAACTTTCATTTTTGCCCACAGAAATGCTAATCACAAGCATCATAATTGAACCACAAAACACATTTTCAGTAACAACACTGGAATGGAAGAAGACCTTCCTGCTTTTAAAACAGCCCTCCCTCCCCACTGACAGCAGTCCTTTTCACCCACAGCCTGATTCCGCCTTGCAGTTTTTATTACATCCAGGTTATAATTCTGGTCTTTTACCATTTTAATAGACAAGTTAGCATCAAGAGACAAATGCAAAACAAGAGAAAACTATTGGAAAAAACATGAATCTGACTCCAGGAAAAGAGAAGGGCTGTGTTAATTTGCCGGAAATTCAATTTTCTCCCCTCTCTCTCAAAATCATGTACAAATTAGACATTTACATGATAGATGAGTATGTTCCTTTCTTAGGGAAAGTACTCTGCTGGAACTCAGAGCTAGGGTAAGTTCCATGTAATGTGGCTGTTGCCAAGGAAACTACTTGTTCTTAATTGAATACCAGAGAAATTATTTGTGTAACTTATTGGCACATAAATTAAGGTTGCCCTTGAGCAGTCTTAAACTCAACAACCTTCTTTTTTTTTTAACCAAACTGTCCTAGTTTCTTAGATTTTCTTTTAATGCACAAACATCGCTGAAGAGTTACAAGATGCCGGTGGCCTTTTCCCTGAATGTGACCACTGTTAAAGCTGCTTAACTTCAGCACCTAACAGAATAAGCTAGACCATTAGGGAGAAGATGACAGTATAATGAGGGTTAAGCAGGAAAAAAAGAATTAAACTATAATGGATAAAAACCATAGAATCATAGAATCATAGAATGCTTAAGGTTGGAAGGGACCTCTAGAGGTCATCTAGTCCAACCCCCCTGCACACACAAGGGTCACCTAGAGCACGTGACACAGGACTGCATCCAAGCGGGTTTTGAAGATCTCCAGAGAAGGAGACTCCACAACCTCTCTGGGCAGCCTGGTCCAGTGCTCTGTCACCCTCACTGTTAAGAAATTTTTCCTTAAGTTCATGTGGAACTTTTGGTGCTTCAGTTTGTGGCCATTACCTCTAGTTCTATCAGTGGCCAACAGCGAAAAGAGGCCAGCCCTATCCTCCTCACTGCCTCCCTTGAGGTACTTATAGACACTGATCAGATCTCCTCTCAGCCTTCTCTTCTCCAGGCTGAACAGGCCCAGCTCCCTCAGCCTCTCCTCATAGGGCAGATGTTCCAGGCCCCTGATCATCCTTGTAGCCCTGTGCTGGATTCTCTCCAGCAGTCCACATCCCTCTTGTACTGTGGAGCCCAGAACTGGACACAATACTCCAGATGTGGCCTCACCAGGGCTGAGTAGAGGGGCAGGATCACCTCCCTTGACCTGCTGGAGACGCTCTTCTTAGTGCACCCCAGGATCCCATTGGCCTTCTTGGCCACAAGGGCACACTGCTGCCTCATGGTCAACTTGTCATCCACCATGACACCCAGGTCCTTCTCTGCAGAGCTGCTCTCCAGAAGGTCAGTCCCCAGCCTGTGCTGGTGTCTGGGGTTATTCCTCCCCAGGTGCAGGACCTTGCACTTGGCCTTGTTGAATTGCATGAGGTTTTTCACCGCCCAGTTGTCCAGTCTGTCCAGGTCCCTCTGGATGGCAGCGCAGCCCTCTGGGGTATCAGCTACTCCTCCCAGTTTCGTATCATCAGCAAACTTGCTGAGGGAGCACTCTGTGGCTTCATCCAGGTCATTGATGAATAAATTGAACAGGACTGGACCGAGGACTGACCCCTGGGGGACCCCGCTAGCTACAGGCCTCCAACTAGACTCTGCACCGCTGATCACCACCCTCTGGGCTCTGCCATCCAGCCAGTTCCTAGTCCACCTCACTGTCCACTCATCTATCCCACACTTCCGGAGCTTGCCCAGGAGGATGAGGTGAGGGATGGTGTCAAAAGCCTTGGTGAAGTCAAGATAGACGACATCCACCGCTCTCCCCTCATCTATCCAGCTGGTCATTCCATCATAGAAGGCTATCAGGTTAGTCAAGCAAGATTTCCCCTTGGTGAATCCATGCTGACTACTCTTGAGCACCTTCTTGTCCTCCATGTGCCCTGAGACAACAGCCAGTATGAGCCGTTCCATCACTTTTCTGGGGACGGAGGTGAGGCTCACTGGCCTGTAATTGCCTGGGTCCTCCTTCTTGCTTTTTTTGAAGACTGGCGTGACATTGGCCTTCTTGCAGTCTTCCGGCACCTCCCCTGTTCTCCAGGATCTTTCAAAGATGATGGAGAGAGGCTTAGCTATGACATCCACCAGCTCACGCAGCACTCTGGGGTGCATCCCATCAGGGCTCATGGATTTGTGGGTATCGAGTTTCCTTAGGTGCTCTCTGACCCAATCTTCCTCTACCCAGGGCGAGTCTTCCTATCTCCAGGCTTCTTCTCTTCTCCCTAGGGCCTGGGGCTCTAAAGGGCTGCCCTTGGTAAACACCGAAGCAAAGAAGGCATTCAGCAACTCTGCTTTTTCTGTGTTATTTGTAACCAGGGTGCCCATCCCATTCACCAGTGGAGCCACGTTTTCCCTGATTTTCCTTTTGCTGTTAATATATTTGAAGAAGTTTTTCCTGTTTTTTTTAATGTCCCTTGCCAGATTGCGTTCCAACCGCGCCTTAGCTTTCCTTGTCGCATCTCTGCATTCCCTGACTACGTTCCTGTATTTCTCCCATGGGACCTGTCCTTTTTTCCACATTCTGTATACCGCCACCTTCTGCTTGAGCATTGCCACAAGCTCCTTGCTCATCCACGCAGGCCTCTTGCCCCCTCTGCCTGACTTCCTACACACAGGGATGCACTGTTGCTGGGCGTGGAGGAAGTGCCGCTTGAAAACTAACCAGCTCTCTTGGGCCCCCCTACCTTCTAGAGCACTAGCCCATGGGATTCTACCGAGGAGGTCTCTGAAGAGGCTAAAGTTGGCCCTCCTGAAGTCCATCGTCGCAAGGCTACTTACAGCCCTGCCACCTCCTCGTTGGGTCCTGAACTCCACCAACTCATGGTCACTGCAGCCAAGGCTACACCCCACCTTAACATCTCCTACAAGTCCCTCTCTTTTTGATAGCACGAGGTCCAGTAGCCCACCTCTCTTCGTTGGCTCCTCCAGAGCCTGGGTCAAAAAGTTATCGTTGACGCTCTGCAGGAACCTCCAGGACTGTTTGTGCCTGGCTGTGTTGTCCTTCCAGTTGATGTTGGGGTAGTTGAAGTCCCCCATGAGAACCAGGGCCTGTGACTGAGAGGAAATATCCAGCTGACTATAGAAGGCCTCATCATCCTCCTCGTCCTGGTCAGGTGGCCTGTAGCAGACACCCACCACAATGTCTCCCACATTAGCCTGCCCTTTAACCCTTACCCACAAGCTCTCAACTCTCTCATCCTCCACTCCCAGGTTGAGCTCCATGCATTCCAGTTGCTCTCTCTCATAAAGAGCAACTCCACCACCTCGCCTTCCCAGCCTGTCCTTCCTAAAGAGCACATAGCCTTCCATGGCAGCGTTCCAGTCATGTGAGCTATCCCACCACGTCTCTGTGATTCCAATAAGATCATGATGCTGGGACCGCACACAGATCTCCAGTTCGTCCTGCTTATTCCCCATGCTTTGCGCATTGGTGTACAGGCATTTCAGGGAAGTAATCGAGCCCGCAGGTTTCCCAGGAGGGGTGAAAGAGGACCCTCTGTGATCATTTCCTATCCTCACTTCCCCACTAGCATCCTCCCGCTGGACGCCATCTGACCTGGGCTGTGCGGTACTGCTTGCCGTGTCTGTGTGACACTCCCCTTCCCCCTTCTCATCTAGTTTAAAGCCCTCCTAACCAGGTTGGCCAGCCTTTTGGCAGAGACATGTGCCCCTCTTGCTGAGATGGATCCCATCTTTCCCCACTAGCTGGTGGTCATCAGAGTCCCATGGTCATAGAAGCCAAAACCCTGTTGCCAAGCCCAGGGGCACAGCCAGTTGTCAATCTGCCATATCCGCCTTCTCCTCCTTGAATCCATTCCCCTCGTTGATAGGATAGAGAACACTACCTGGGCTCCCATACCTTTGAAGGCCATCCCAAGGGCTCCGAAGTCACGCTTGATATCCCTCAGTTTCCCCATGGCATCATTTGTGCCCACGTGAAACAGTACCAGCAGGTAATAGTCAGACTCCTGAACAAGCCTTGGGAGCCTTTCTGCAACATCCTTTATTCAGGCCCCTGGCAAGCAGCAGACCTCTCTGAATAAGGGGTCCGGTCTACATATCGGTGCCTCCATGCCCTGTAGCGTGGAGGCACCCACAACGATCACCCGCTGCTTCTTCTGGGTGCTCCTTTTCTCCTTATGGGGGGCAGCCTTGCAGCGTGGACCTGACTGCCTCTCTGTAGACTGCCCCCTAGATGGTCCTTGGTTCAAGGCCTCTTCTATCTGATCCCCAAGTTCCAGGGCCTCGTACCTGTTGGATGTGGTCACAGGTGGAGGTGAGGTGGGCCATGGAAGGGTTCTCCTGCCACCTCGAGTAGGGACCTGTTTCCATTGTTGATCGTCCCTTGATACTGTTAATTCTGCCCCCTCTGCCCTATGGCAAGAGGGTACTGGATTTACAGACTGAATCAGGGGGTTCTCCGAGTGGCTTTCCTGGGAAGACTGCAGAACACAGCTCCACCAGTCTATTTCTTTTTCACATTCCCTGATGGCCCTCAGCCTTTCTACCTCCTCCTTTAGCTCCACTACCAGATTGAACAGGTGGTCCACCTGCTCACACCTAAGGCAGGCTGTGCTTTCGCCACTCCCCGGTAACGTGGAGAGGCTCAGGCATTCCCCACAGCCAGAGACCTGGACAGCTGCATGTTTCTGTGGTGGTTCAGTCTGTGTCGCCACAGTCTTCCTGGTGGAAGCTCTCTGCTGAGTGGAGACCATGGCTTTACCTCATCTCCCGCTGCTGGAAGAGTCTGTGGAGAGAATTCTTTTCCACACCTGGGAGGAGACTCCCTGACCCCCTGCCTGCGCAAACTGCCGCGCTAACTGCCGCGCCACACCCTGTCTGACGCCCCACGCTCTGTTTGCCTGCTCTGTTCGTTGTGCTCCTGGTCGCTTGCGCTCCCTGGGGTAGCTTTTTGAAATGCTCTCTAAAAGAATGTCACAACTTCAGTGATAATAGAATATAACCTCAGCTTGTCCACTTCGGTGTAGCTCCACTGGAATGAATAGATCCATGCTGATTTACATCTGTTGAGTCTTTTATTTGTTGTTTTTGTCTTCCTCTGTCACCGGTTCTTACTGTTTATTCAAACTAATATTGGTTTCTGCAGGACAAAAGGAGTGGTTTTCTAAAACAAGGATTGTCTTTCATGCAAAGCCTGAAAGACTGAAGAACCCCAGCACAGGCTGGTTAAGCTAAGTCGTTCTCTGCTACTTATGTACAGTAGATGGAGACTTGATGCAGCTTCCTAGCGAGGGGAGGACGAGGTGGACCAGGCAACCCTTCCTTTAACTCCCCATTCCTTGTGCATCTCCTTCCTGCCATGCTGCTGGGACAGCACAGAAACAGAGGGACACTGGTCGCTCTGCACTAAACACATATTCTGTTCAGTCATGCTTTTTCAGGTGGGTGTTTTTTTTTTCGTAAAAAAATGTTTAATATTTTGCTCTTTATCGGACACTGTCAGTAGATTAGCCTCCGGGAACTTAATAATCAATCCTGCTGTTCCAAAAGCATTTTCATTTACTCATGTCTTCCAGGCATGGGATGCTCATAAAATTTTATCTATAACCTTTCAAAATCTTAGTGTATAAATTAATTGAAGCTTCTCAAGAATGCTTTCATTAACATGATTCACAATAAAGAGGTAATAAAGGCAATTGATTTGGGATTTTGTGAGAAACCATTGAAAAATGCTAAATTAAACTATTTAATTCTTTCCTGATAAATTGTGCTTTTCTCTTAAGCTGTAGCCTTGCTATATGGAGATATGGAATGGCTCCTCCATCTGTCAGGTCCTGCATAAGAACCATGCCCAGACATCATCCTGGATCGCAAGGTCCCAAGGACACAGCTGTGAAATTAGGATGTCTCTAAAAATGCCTTTAAATAATAGACCACTGTAATACTTCCCATGCAGTCCCTTGCCACTAATTGATTTCATTTTCCTAATGAAATACAGCTTTTAAAGTTCAAACAAAAGCAGATTCTTATCCGAGTGATTTCTTCTTCTGCTTAGGATATGGCAGGATAGTGGTGAGTGTGGTGTCCTTTCAGTCAGTGATGAATGTGTAGCCTGTATATTCAGATAACTGTGGAAAAATGTTGATTAAATCAGTTATGTGCTTGTCAGATAAAACTCTCTGAATAAAAATGTGACAAGATGCTATGAGACCAAGGCAGGGAGCCCAAACAGCATCATATAGGTGACCATGTCATTTAGGCTGAACTTGTATTAATAATGATCCTTAACAAGCTGTCAATCCCTAAGGAGAGCCTTTTGTGCCTTTTCCCTGGTGCTTTTCTGTTCGCTTACTCGATGGCCACAAATCAGCCCTAACTGTGCTGCGGTCAGTCCTAGGGCAGCTTGGGAAAAAATGAAGCTTCTTTCTCCTTGTCTTCCTTGTGCTCTTGCTTTTTTTCCCCTTTCTTTGCCTTTCACTGCCACACAAATCATAAAAATTGCGGGCTGGGGTCAAACTGCGTAAAACAAGCAGACACCAGTTTCCTTTTTGTTTCAGTGCAGGGCACAGATTACAGAGGGAGCTGTTGTTCCATGAAGATAATTGCCATGAGAGGCGAAAATCCAAAGCACCCCAATGACACTGGGAAGCATGTTGGCAGAGGGAGGTTTTCAGCAAGCAGAAGCTCAAATGGGTTTCTTAATACCTGCTGAAAAATAACAGCAAGCAAATCTGTGAGCAGTTAAATTCTGTGTGCCAGTTTCCCCATGGTTAATGCAGAAATGTGCTGAGGACAAGGGCAGAATCTGCAGGTTTGGAAATGCTGCAGCAAAGCCTGGTTGTCCTCAGCCTGCAGGTCAGCAGTGCTCTGAGAATGGGAGAGGGGTGGCCGGATCTCCCTCCCTAGTCTGCCCATATCTGCTGGTGGGGGCAGCATTAAGGGCCTCCAAGCAACTGGTGCTCAGAGCAAGAAGTGCAAAGGCTGCCTGGGATAAAGAAGCTGGTGTGAGCTGCCCTTCCTGAACTGTCTTCTCAGCGCATTTAAGGTACAGCAACACAGAGCAAGTCTCTCTTTTTGGCAAATTAAGCTTGGCTTGGGGTCTGTCTCAAGGCTGGGCTTGCTCTCTAGCTCTGTTCCACTCCTGCAGCCACATCAGGAGGTCCCCATGGAGTAAGCACTGCAGGCAGAAGGGCCACAACATCTCAAGCCTGCTTGTTCTTACTGTCTTGGTGGACCCAAGGCAGAGGGTCCCCGCTTGGACCAGTGGCTTTGAGCCAGGCATCAGGCAGCAGGCTCAGGGCTTGAGCTGTTGAGCTCAGCAGTGGGGCTGCCACTACCTCTGCCCAGGCTTGGGCTGTGATATTTCTCCTGACATTTCGCTAGTCTAAAATCACAACTGTAGAGGATAATACTAACAGTACGAAATACTTCGGCAGCTAGTAGGTAGAGGTAGAGGCTAAGACAGGAGGAGAAAGAAAATACTCCTTTTCTCCCAAGTACCTTACTGCCCAACTGCATGCAGTTACACTCCTCCTCCCATACCGACAGGAGGAACATGGAGGTCTCTCCTGGTTAGACTAATATGCAGTCAGCTCTTGTGGTGGGAACTGAGCTGATTTTTGTTATGCATCTGCACTGTTGTTTTCTTCCTCACTCTTGAGTCTGCATGTTCCTGTTTGGGCAAGAAGCTGTTTCCTTTGTAAATCTTATTTGCCCTTGATACTCAGCATCACAAAAATAACTTTAAATCTCAACTGCTGTATTGGTAGAGACATGATGAAAAGCTAGGCATTCCCTCAGCATCAAAGGGAATGAGGATCTTGTTGAACCACATTTGGCTTCCCTAGCACACGAGCTTTGCCGCTAGCTCAGGTCGGCCGTCTCACCTCTCTGCTCCTTCGATCGCTGCTGCCGCAGGGATAAGAATCCAGTCCTATGTTTCGGTGTTGTGAGAAATACTTAGCTTTTGCAAAATGCTTTGACATCCTCAGATGAAAGTACATTTAGAAGTGAAAAGTATTTTACTACCATCACTGTTTACTTGTTTGACAAGCAAACCTTTGCATGACAAGACCCTGCAAAACAATCATCCCCGTGCTTTAAAGGCAGCAAACCCCAAATCCATTATAGAAACCACATACCTCTACACACTTGGGGAACTGGATAAACTACAAAGATTCAAATTCCAGCCTTGGTTTTTACAAACCTAGTGAAGTGGTGAGAGGCTTTCTTTTTTCCCCTTCCTTGTTTTAATTTGCTTTAGTTTTTTTGCAGGCAAGACTGTCTCTTTTTGAGTCTAGTTTTTCTATGTTTTCTTATAACATGATTTTTTTAAAGAAAAGGAATGGAAGCAGATAATTGTTGCAATCCACTTGTGCAGCAGTGTACCCAGACTAAGGAGCCAACTACTGAACCTTCCCATGGACTGTGGAGTAGCCTTGAGTTTGCTTCTTGAGGCACACTTTGCTCATAGATAAGACATTTTCTGTTTGAAAAGATGTATGGAAGAGCTGCCTCCCTCATTTCTAGCTCTGATTCCTCTGCAGTTCCACACACAAAATCTCCTTCTGCTGCTTTACCTTATTCTAATGCAAGGTAGCAATTTCTCTATTGATTGAGAGAAAGTAGTGGCTGTTTATTGAATTTAATCATAACTTAGACTAGCCAAGGACAAGCTATCTGATCTTAACTCTCAGCAGCAGGTCACCGTCTACAAAGTGGGTACCCACAGTCAGATACTTAGAGCTCTGTGAGACCAAGCTGCTGTTCAACCTGGGGAAGGACACACACCAGGGACCACAAAAACAGGGGAAGGGGAAGCATCACAACCCTTCAGAACTAGCGATCTACAAGAAATCCAGGTCACTTGGGACCTGCATTACACTTGAGTCCAGATATTCAAGTCAAAAAAAAAAAAAAAAGCCAGTCAGGACTAACAGACACAGCTATCTAATCAAGTGAGAGCAATACTTCGCTTGATTTGTTTTATCTGTCAATGAGGCATTAGAGATCTGTAACAGCCAAGGAATAAAGACCCACAGAGGTCCATCCCGATGCACAGTGAACTGGATACTTTGGCCTGTTATCTGGTTTTGGCTTTTGTTTTTTGATGAGAGCAATCCATTGACTAATGGAGTTAGATGGAAGCAGAATTAGGTCTCTTAAATCAGGTTGGCTATTATGGCTTTTTACATCCCATTACTATATCAGTATTCACAGCCTCTACTTTAATTTCCCATAGAAATGCAGGCTGAAAATATTTTGAGCCTGGAAGGGAAGTGTATCTTATATGGAACATTTGTGAGCAGGAAATATTCGATGTTAAATAAACTGGGTTATTTTTCCTTTAACCAAGTACATCAAATTCAGGAACAAAAGTATAAATCATGGCTTTGCACTAAATTAGCCTGCTCTTTCTCAAAACAAATTCAGCCAATAGCTCTTACTTTGATGACTGTAATGTGCAAAATGGTCAACAGACAGGGTACTGCAGAAAGCAAATATTTTATTGCAGAGATGCTGGACTTTCACTAAATGTATAAAGAAAAAACAATCAGTATGATGTCTTTAGTAGCTGAGGTGAAAGACTGACATATTGATTATTCTTGGGTATGCTTAGGGAGCGATCACAGAAAGACTGTCTTTCAAAAGCAGATCTTGGCAAGGATTTAAAGACTAACTGACAACAGTTTGAAAGTGGGACCTTTATCAGAACTGCAGGTAATATCACCCTTAGCAAATTACATAAGGAAATCTACCAAGAGTGTAGAGTCTGCAGGTCATCTGGAGAAACTGTTTGAAGGTTTAGCTATTTAATAAAAAAGTAAGAATACCCTTTGCACATATTAAAGCCCTGTGACAGGGCACTATCAAAAGCAGATTTGCTGATAATGGATAGGCACAGGTGGCTTCCACTAGCAAAAAAAGGATATCTTGGAAATATTAAGAAAGTAAAACTGATGGGTTTACAGTTTGGGGAGGGTTGTGTTTTTTCAAGAGTGATGTTGCATTTTTGTGCATTCATCATGCCCTGACACAGGGGTCCTCAAACTACGACCCGTGGGTCGGATACGGCCCCCCAGGGTCCTCAATCCAGCCCGCCGGTATTTACAGAACCCCCCAGCCCCCCCGCTTGACCTTATTGTATTCAATAAATAAATGTTACTATAAAAGAATATCACTATTAAAACTATTGAAATGCTGATGAAGAGGTTTATTTGTGAAAAAATAAATAAATGTAGCTGCTGCAATGTGGGAGTGCTGCAACGTGTACCTTGCTTGAGGTGCTTGAAGAACTATAAACAAAGCTGAAAAAAACAAGCTCTGTAAGGATTTGCATTATTTTATGTGTTTTTTCAGAGACTTTAAATATGAAATCATATACAAGATAACCCAAACAGTCATAGGTCTCTGTATGTATCAGCTTACAGTAAGTTACTCCAGTATTTATATCTTTTTAGCTAGAGATACGAATTTTCAGTCTTTAAAAGACTTGTAATGGATCATAAAAAACAACCTTCTAAAAAGGCTTCAGTTGCATTTCTTTTTCTTAAGTAATTTTAAAGAACCTCTTCTTGTCTGAGACTACATCGAGAAGTTGTGTAATTGCATGATTTAAGGTTAATGTAGTTTGCAGCACTACAGGTTATAGAACACAAACATACCTATTTGTAAAACAGTCATACCCTGCGTGTGTGGTTGTTTTTTTTTTTTTTTTTTAACCTGACACACTGTAGACTGCAATGATTGTGGCACAGGGCCTAGAGTCTAGGGGTCCTCAAACTACAGCCCGCGGGTCGGATACGGCCCCCCAGGGTCCTCAGTGCGGCCCGCCGGTATTTACAGAACCCCCCCGCCGGGGTTTGGGGGGGGAACCAAGCAGCCGCAGATGACTTCCTGCCACTGAATCCGTGCGCCGGCCTCCGCAGCCCCCAAGCACCCGCCGGGACTGGGCTGAAACCAGCGCCTCGTCCTCGGCCTGCCCCCTCCAGGGGGCGCCTCTCGGCTACAAACCGCGCCGCCGCCGCCCCGTCCTCCTCCTCCTCCTCCTCTGCGATGCGCGGCAGGCGAGAGGCGCGGGCATCTCCTCTGCCGGGCAAGCTCAGTCGGCAGCCTCTGGACTGCGAGCTCCAGCCAACGCGGGCGAATCGCCAGAGCCCCGGCGCGGCAAAGCTCCTTCAGTCCCTTCTGGCCACCCTTTCCGGACTGCGCGGCCGGGCTGAGGAGGGGGGCGGCGGCATCAGCGAGGTGGGCGGCTCCCCCGTCTCTCCCTCCCTCCCTCCAGCTCCCAGGCAGGACAAGCAAGCCAGCACCAGTGGGAAGCGCGCGCACCATCATGTCAAAAAAAAGAAAAATTGACTCCGAGTGCAGGGTATTCCAAGAAAAGTGGATTTCTGATTATTTTTTCACGGAGTACAAAGAAAGAGCTGTTTGTCCGATATGCCAGAATTCAGTGTCTGTGTTCAAGGAATACAATTTGTGTTGATACTACGAAACTCAACATAAAGATAAATATGATGCTTTGGTCGGACAAGCGAGAAAAGATAAAATAGTAAGACTGAAACATGGATTGACAACTCAACAAAATACTTCTGTGAAGCAAAAGCAGCTCAATATATCATCGCTTCGAGCAAGCTATCGAGTGGCCAAGCTCATAGCACGCACTTGCAGAGCATTCAGAGGGAGAATTTGTTAAAGAATGCCTTCTTTCTGTTGCCAAAGAGATGTATCCAGAGAAGGCGGATTTCTTTAGTGCAGTGAGTTTTTCAGGACCTACAATTACACGAAGGATTGAAGAAATGGGGGAAAATTTGAATCTGCAGTTGCAAAACTCCTCAAAAAAACTTTGCTATTTCTCATTGGCACTCGACGAAAGCAATGATGTTCGTGATTCTGCACAACTTCTAATTTTCATTCGTGGGACAAATGATTCTTTCGAAGTCACAGAGGAGCTTGCTGCACTGAAAAGCATCAAAGGAACAACTACAGGAGAGGATATCTATGAGAAAGTTTGCCAAACTGTGAATGATTTGGAGCTGGACTGGGGTAAACTATTCAGTGTGACAACTGATGGTGCTCCTAGCATGGTGGGGTCCATGAAAGGAGTGGTTGCACGCATTAACAGAGAGATGGACAAACGCAACCATTCACATCCAATAGCCATGCACTGCATCATCCACCAACAAGCACTGTGTTGTAAATCACTGAAGCTGGACTCTGTCATGAAAATTGTAGTTTCTTGTGTTAACTTCATTAGAGCTCATGCACTAAACCACAGACAGTTTCAGGAATTTCCGTCTGAGCTAAATGTTGCCTATGAAGATATTCTGTACCACACAGAAGTCCGTTGGCTGAGTCGAGGGAGAGTTTTGAAACGATTTTATGACTTACTTCCACAGGTTTATGATTTTATGCTTTCTAAAAACAAAGAAGTACCAGAGCTCAAAGATGCAGAATGGAAATGGCACCTTGCGTTTCTGACAGCTGTAACAGAGCTACTCAACAATTTCAATGTCCAACTTCAAGGAAAGGGGAAGCTCATCTGTGATATGTATTCACATGTGAAAGCATTTCAAGTCAAATTAGACCTGCTCATTAACCAAATAAAGGAGGAAAACTTCTGCCATCTCCCCACAACTCAAAACCTGTCTGCAGAAAAACCAGCACTTGCATTCCCAAACAAAACATGTATGGATGTACTAGAAATGTTGCAAAAGGAGTTTCAAATTAGATTAAAAAAAAAGAGCTTCGTCTCCATGAACAGGACATACAGCTTTTCCGGAACCCATTTTCTGTTGACATTGAAACTGTTGATCCGATTTACCAAATGGAATTGGCCGAACTACAGACTTGTGACTCGCTGAAAGATGCATTCGAATCAAGCAGCCTTACTAATTTCTATGCATCTCTCCCCTCAGAGACATATCATCATCTCAGGAACCATGCACTCAAAATTGCAACCATCTTTGGCAGCACCTATGTCTGTGAGCAGACTTTTTCCCGAATGAAACATCTGAAATCTCCAATCAGATCCAGACTAACTGATGAACACTTGCATCACTTGCTACGACTAGCAGTGACAAATATGGAACCTAACATTGACCATCTCCTTAGCCAAAAGCAGGCCCATAGTTCACATTGAAATATTATTTGTTTTTGTTGATTACAATTGTTCTTCATTTTAAATATTGCATTCTTTTTCCTGTTTTTTTTTTTTGTGCACTACTACAAATAAAATATGTGCAGTGTGCATAGGAATTTGTTCATTTTTTTCCAAACTATAGTCCGGCCCCCGGCAATGTCTGAGGGACAGTGAACCGGCCCCCTGTTTAAAAAGTTTGAGGACCCCTGCTTTAAACCTTCACTGTAGCAAACAGAGACCTCTGCAAACAGGCAATTGAAAATTGACAATTTAAAAATGGCCAAAATCTGGGGACATGAATCCTACTGCTGAGCCCTTCTACTTTTTTTTTTCAGTGTTTTCTATGTTTTCTGAGTTTGTCTGTCTCCATCTCTGTAAGTTTCTTCCTCTACTTTGCTCTTTCTCACTTGTGTTCATCTTGACATTTTCTGTTCCTCTTTCTTCGCACGGTGGTCTTATGCCCCTTCTCCTATAAGCCATCACTGTGCCTTGCCACATTCTTTGCTGCAGGCAAATATTATATACCTGCTCCTGGCAGGATCCACTGAAGCTCCACTGCAGTTCACCTCCTTGGTGCATATTTATACAGTCTCCTCACTACAGAAATAGCCACTGGCTCTTCAAAGAGAAATGTCGTATGATAAAAGCCACGGATATAGTAGGAAAAGTTGAGTAACATGGCCAGGATGTTGAGTTCTGTAATATTGCTGACTTTAGTGCCTCGGAGGCAAACACTATTAGTGAGCTTCCCATACCAGAGCTCAGAAGAAACTCAAACACAACCCAAATTCTTGTTTGTAGTGCATAGGGACTCATCCCTATGCACTACCCCTTTGTGGCAAGGAAGCCCCAGGACAGAGGTGGAAGCGCATGGGAAGCACACGCAACACGCCATGCAGAAATCAGAGACACCCAAATTCCCTCACACACACAGGAGTCCCTGACACCAGAGACATTGCAGAAGTGGTGGGGACTGATAATGCAGCCAGCTCTCATACCTTTATCATGACTCTTGTAACAGTCAATGTATATTGAAAAGTTCCTGGAGTCATAGACTTAGCACTAACGTTGTCCTGGGAATTGATGCTTAGTGGATTAGCCACCATTTCCCTGAATCCATTTGAGCTTTGTGTATTGCCTTCAAGTTTCCTTGCTCTTCAAAGAGCAATTCTGCCTTTTGTCATGTTAAAACACATTTTATTGAAATGGTCCATTCTGCCAATCAGTCCACTTAGTCTGCACACATAATCTTCTCCTTTCATTATTTACTGCAACATCCATATTGGTGGCATCAGCAATATCAGTCATGGTCACATTTATTCCTTCAGACTATGGGTAAAGGTACTGAATAGCTTTGGCTTGTGCCTATCCCCAGAAACCTGCCCATATAATTCCTCCATTGGGTGAGAATGCTATATCTACAACCACTCTTTAATATCCATTTGCCTACCTATTTAATACAGACTAAAGTCATTTAATCTAGTATGCATTTATATGATTTCTTTTAACCAATGTGTCACGCAGAAGTCTACAAGTGCTTGTTTCTGGGCAGGGAAGTTAGCTAGTAGAACAGCACAGCTTTTTCAGCCAGTGTGGGCTCCTATCTGGTTGGGCCAGACAAGGTAGAAAGATAATTTTAAAAATACAGGGTAGAAAGATCATTATTTGCAACCACCATAGAAACAGACACTCAGTTACCATTATAAGATTCCAGTCTCATCAAAAATGACAACTGTTATAGAAAAGGGAGGTCTAGCAATCTTGTTAGCTTGTTGACTGGCATCAGTTACACTGCCCTCCCTTTCTGATTATTTCCCACATCTGCTTTTTGGTGTCTGGCCTGTGCCTGTGTATGATTATGTGGGAACTTCAGCTTATACGTAAAATAAAATAAATATTTAGTCTTTGTAGTTCCAGGGGAAAAGCTAAAACCCAAAAGACTAATCAAAAATCCCAAAGTTTATAGCTTGGTATAATCTCATGGTTTTTAAGCTGCTTTTGTGAATTTCTGGAACCTGTTTCCATAGAGGAGCAATAAAATGTGCCTGGGGCTGACCCCTGGAAATAGCCAGCAGTTGCCTTTTGCTCCAGCAACACAATCTGGGGAAACTCTCCAGGCTGTCATGAGCATTGGCTGAGGTAACTCCCAGAGTGCCTACGAGGGGCAAACCTGAGAGAACAGCTGAGCATAGATATTCCACATCTGAGTGTCAGCACAGTTTGCAGAAGAGGATATATTTGTACAGCATTGCAGAAGAGAGGAGGGACTGTGACAGCACAGCCCTTCCTGCCTGTGCACCCCCATCACTACGTGTGGCATGTGCCGGAAGCAACAAGTCCCTTTTAGCCTCTCCTGCAAAACCCTTGCTTGACACCATCTGGTAGTTAGCTGCTGGGTGTAAATCCCTGGTTTAGTTAATAAAAATGGCCTTTCTACTGATTACTGAGGGAATATGCAATAAAATATATGCAATATGCAATATGCATGAAAGCTCATACCAGTGGACTAGTGGCAGCCCTTCTCACAGTGGTAACTAAGAGGTGAGTAGGGCCAGGTACTAGTAGTAGTTGGGACAGGGTCTACATGTAGTCATATCTGAGGCTGATCATCACTGTGTGAAAATATTAGCTCCCCGACTTAAATTGTCAGCTCCAGAGAGTGAAATTCCAAACACTTACGTATACTAGTGCTGTATATGAAATATCTGGAAAAGAAAAAAAGCATCAAGGAGTGGGGAAATGACTTACTCTGGAGAGGCTTTCAGCTTGAGCGAGTGAAGCACAAGGCAGAATTCACAGGAAACTTGGTTGCTGGAATCTCCTATTGAATTTAAGTGGGTGGCAGTTCCTGTTTAAACAAATTTTATAGTCTCCAAGTAGCCACAGGGGCAAGTTAATTGTTACCTAAAACCCTGAGCAAGGCTGGATTTTCCTTGTGGTGTCTGTGGTACGTACACAGGACAGGACCAATATAATCTCAAGACAAATAGAATCACAAAGAATCAGAGAATGGTTGAGGTTGGAAGGGACCTCTAGAGGTCATCTAGTCCAACACCCCTACTCCAGCAGGGACACCTAGAGCATGTGGCACAGGGTGGCATCCAGGCAGGTTTGGAAGATCTCCAGAGAAGGAGACTCTACAACCTCTTTGGGCAGCCTGTTCCAGGGCTCTGTCACCCTCACAGGAAAGAAGTTCTTCCTCATATGGAGATGGAACTTCCCATGTTTTAATTTATGCCCATTACTCCTTGTCCTGTCACTGGCCACCACCGAGAAGAGTTTGACCCCATCCTCTTTACGTTCTCCCCTCAGGTATTTGTACATGTTGATAAGATAAGATCCCCTCTCAATCTTCTCTTCTCTAGACTAAACAGGCCCAGCTCGCTTAGTCTTTCCTCATACGATAGATGCTCCAGTCCCTTAATCATTTTTGTTGCTCTCTGCTGGACCCTCTCTAGAAGTTCCACGTCCCTCTGTCCCATATAGCAGATGAGAGGAGAAAAGGAGGAGAAAAGGAGGTAAAAGAGAAGGAGCTCATGTTTTGCTAGGGGTTGCTCAGTGAGCCATAGCACAACCAGGAGTAGATCTTGCTGCATCTAATGTCCAGTTGTTGGGGCCTTAGGAAAGTGGAGTTTGTGGGGAACTGGACCGACGCCTAGCAACCGAACACCTGGAGGAGAACCAATCAGCTGGGAGCCTGTAGCCAATGAGTGCTGCTCCTCAGCGCATGCCCACCTGCACCGGTATAAAGCCCTGCTACAGACAACAGCAGAGTGGAGTTGACCTCACTTTGTGTGGAGGTGTTGTTTGCTCTGGCTTGTGGGGAGGGCCCTGGCACTTGGTGCGAGAGTGACCCTCGACATCTGGTGACCCCGACGTGATCGTGCGAGAACGCGAGGGATCTTGCTGGAGAAAAGTGGATTGTGACCACGACCTGGTGAGTCAGAATGGGAATTGCCGCATCTAGAGTGGAAGTTGCTGCAACAGCAATGGAACATGATACTGTTGAACGCTTTGTAAGGCTTGCTCAAAAAACTAAGATTGAGGTCTCGAAAACCGAGTTAACCGATTTGTTGCTATTTTGTAAGAAGAGAAAAATCATAGAAGAAGCCTCCCAGGCATGTAAATTTGAATCATGGGAGCGAGTAGGAAAAGAACTATGGGACGGTGTACAATTAGGCTCAGAGGAAGCGTGGCGCCTCACAAAAACATATCGTCTCATATGGCCTATGTTTGAGCGGTTAGTCGCTATTTCGTTCTGGGAAGCGCTCCATGGAGAAGAAGAGGAAAATGGGTCTGAAAGTTCTGAGTATACTAAAAATACTGAGCCAAATCAGTGTGAGAAAATAGATAATAAGAGAAAGGTAACCTCACCTAAACAGGCATGTCTCGTAACTTTGGCCGAACGAGAAGTATGGGGGGGAGTGGATGAGTATCTCCCCCCATGGGAGGGGGAGGAGCGACCACCCCCCACAGCACCTGAATGGGAAAAGCGACCACCTCCCACAGCGCCCGAATGGGAGGGGGAAAAGCGACCAACCCCCACAGCGCCCAAAATGGAAGTGGACCCAATTAAAGTACCGATCCCAGATGGATCGGACGATGATAATGCCGTGGTTCAAAAAATGCGACAAGAACTTCGGGGACAGGCAGAGAGAATGACAGAATTATTAGAACAAATGCGGCGATTAGACTGTGGGTCCAAGGCCAGAGATGTGAAGGCAGCATATAAGGCTGCCCACAGGGCTATAGTGGAGGGGTTGGAAAATGTAGATAAACAATTGGAGCAGTGGGAGGCATGAAAAGATACTCCTAAGATTCAAAAGAAAGCAGCTGGAGGAAGTGACCCAGCTGAAGAAGGATTGTTGCCGGAGCTCCCAGCCACTGCAGGTGGAAGTAATGATGAGGGAATGCCACCTGTTGATCCAACATTTAATGTGGGAGCATGGTATAAAGGACTCATAGAGAATGCTCAGTTACAAGGAGAATTTGTATTAACACCACTAGCAGCTCCTGTAGTAATGGGAGCCCAGGGCCCTAGGTGGGAACCTCTCGATTGGAAACTGGTTCAAGGCATACAAAAAACAGTAATGCAGTATGGGCACGACAATAAGTTGGTGAGAAATCAGGTCTCTGCTCTGTTTAAATATTCCCATATGGTGCCTGCGGATAGCAGAGCGATAATGGAGCTTCTGCTTTCCTCTACCGCTTATATGCTTTGGTTGGCAAAATGGCAGGAAAGATTAGAGGAAAAACAATTGGAGAATCTAAATCGCAGTATGGATGATCCATTAAGGGTTGCCACCCTTGATCAACTGATGGGGAATGGGCGTTACCGGGCAACCGAGGCCCAGGCAGCGCTCCATCCTAGAATACTACAGCAATCAAAAAATGCAGCGCTAGCCACTTTTCTTGCACTACCACAAATAGGAACGCCCCAGTTACCATACACAAAAATAATACAAAAGCCGAATGAGTCTTTTTTCAATTTTGTTGATCGGCTGAAGGAAGCCCTGGATATGGCACCTAATGTGCCTGCGGAAATGAAAGCAATATTGGCAAAAGATTTAGCAGTTCAAAACGCAAACCAAACTTGCAAGCAACTATTAGCTACTTTGCCACCAGGAGCTTCAATTGTCCAAATGATAGAGACCTGTGCCCGAGCGCCAATGATGGAGGAAGAACAGAAGGCAAAAATACATAGTGTGGCTTTGGCCGCAGCAATTAAAGGAGAAAGAATGTCTAGAAAGGGAGACAAGAGATTTCATGGGACATGTTTCCTATGTGGTCGATTAGGACACATGAGGAGGAAGTGTCCTAACAGGTTCAGGATGGAAGGTATGGCCCTGAGAGGATTTAATGGGACCTGTACGAGATGTCAAAGGTTCGGGCATAAGGCAGCGGAGTGCCGATCACGGTTCCGCAAGAACGGCACGCCAATACAGGTAAACGGGAGCCGCCGCGTTGTGAGGGACGCGGCGAACAAGTATCCCCAGACAATGGCTGCCTCCACGAACTCTCCGCCGCAACCCGAGGAAGTGCAGGAGTCAACCTCTCTGTGGCAAAATCCACAGTGATTAGAGACTCTGACGTGCATATTTTAGAATCAACATGCACTGGTCCTCTGGGGAGGGGCCTATCCGCTCTGATAATTGACCGTTCATCAGCCTCAAAACTGGGTATTTTTGTGTTACCAGGGTGCATTGACGCTGATTATTCCGGCAATATTGGTATAATGGTGAAAATATTCAATCCTCCCATTACTATTCCGGCATTGAGCAGGATAGCTCAACTAATACCTTTTCAAGCTGCAATCCCCAATCCTGGACAGGCCTGACGGGGAAATAAGGGCTTTGGATCTTCCGGATCCCCTCAGGTTGCTTTTTGCGAAAAAATAACTGCTCAGCGGCCGACAAATTGTGAGCATGGAAGGACCAGATGGCACTCGTCTTACCGATGTGGCCATGATGCTTGATACAGGGTCTGACATTACTATCATCCCTAAATTTGCATGGCCACCACAGTGGGATCTGCAGGAGATCGATACCCCTGTGACAGGTATCGGGGGGCAATCTCCTACGCAGGTTAGTCAATATTTCGTGACGGTTATAGATGACAAAGGAAACGGGGCCAAGGTAAAACCGTATGTGATGTGTACCTCACTGTGGTTGCTGGGCAGGGATGTTTTAGCCCAGTGGGGTGTCACTTTGCAGTCACATTTTCTCTAGCGGCCATTGGGGGCAGCTTCCGCCCTACTTTAAAGCTAAAATGGATTACAAAGGACCCTGTATGGGTGGACCAATGGCCGCTACCGGAGGAAAAGCTGCATCATCTAAGGGAATTAGTTAAAGAACAGTTAGATCAGGGTCATATTAAGCCGTCAACGAGTCCCTGGAACACTCCTATTTTCACCATCAGGAAAAAATCTGGAAAGTGGAGGTTGTTACAGGATCTCAGAGCTGTTAATGCATGCATGGAAAACATGGGAGCTCTACAACCAGGGTTGCCCTCACCTGTTATGCTCCCACAGGCATGGAATTTGTTAGTAATTGATCTAAAAGATTGTTTCTTTAATATACCCCTTGACCCAGAAGACAGTGAAAAATTTGCATTTACGGTGCCTACAATTAACAGGGAAGGCCCATCGGAGCGATACCAGTGGGTAGTTCTTCCCCAAGGAATGAAAAATTCACCAACCATCTGTCAATGGTTTGTGAGTTTGGCCCTGAAACCCTGGAGGGAAAAGCACCCCGACTTGATCACATACCACTATATGGATGATATTCTAATAGCAAGCTCTGAAGTTTTGCCAGCTGAGCAGGAAGAGGAGCTAATTAACTGTTTAAAGGAATTTGGCCTGGTCATTGCCCCTGAAAAGATTCAAAGGCAAGCTCCTTGGAATTATCTGGGTATGGTCATCACAGAAGCCAGAATTAGACCCCAGAAGCTTAAATTGCAGATGAAAATTGACACCGTTAACTGTGTACAAAAATTAGTGGGAGACATCCAATGGATTAGGAATTTTTGCGGCATTACAAATGCGGAAATGGAGCCATTGCTTCAACTGCTTAGAGGAGCTAAAGAGCCTGCAGAAAAGCGGAGCTTAACCCCAAAGGCTGTCGCAGCCTTAGAACGAATCGAGGAAAAGATAGCAGAAACAGCGGCCTACAGGTTCCAGGAAAGATTACCAATATCCCTGGTGGTCTATAATCGGGAAAGGGAGGTGGCGATAATTATCGCCCAGATAGATGAAAAAGGAATCCTGTTTGTACTGGAATGGGTTTTTCTCCCAAGCCACTTGCGACGCACCCTAACTCAAAGGCATGAAGCAATTGGAATGGGAATTTTGAAAGCCCGGCAATGCGTACGAATAATTGCCGGCAGAGAGCCTGATAGTATTATCCTGCCTCTAAAGACTCTGGAGTTAGTTGAAGAATGGTGCTTGAAAAGCGGCAGAATTTGCTCTAGCTATTCAGGGCATTAGAGTGGACAATCATTATCCCAAGCATCCTCTCTTCCACACCTCTTTGGAGCTGGAAGAACAAGAAATCCAGAGTCCAAGACCATTATCAAACGCGATTACTGTATTCACAGATGCTAGCAGCAAAACTGGGAAATATGGGTACGCTTTCCGGGAGTCAGATTGTTGGAAAACTCAGATTCGAAGGGAAACTGCATCCGTGCAGGTTCTAGAATTAAAAGCGGTAATTTGGGCATTTCTAACTTTTCACGATCGGCCCATGAATATAGTTATTGACTCTCTATATGTAGTAGGCATTGTTCAAAGAATTCATAGGGCAATTATAGGACATGTAAATAACCATAATCTTCAAGCTTTGTTCGTTCAGCTATGGAACATCATTCAACAAAGAAAGCATGCCTTTTGGGTATCGCATATTCGTAGTCATACTGCATTACCTGGCCCTTTAACAGAAGGTAATGCAGTCATAGATAGTGCCGTGTCAGCAGCGGGTATTTCTTGTTCGGCGGAACAACAGGCATCAATGTCTCATTCATTCTTTCATCAATCTGCTCGAGCATTACAATGTGAATTTAAAATTTCCCGAGCGGCAGCTCGTGCTATCATTGCTGCCTGTCCGGATTGCGCAAGACTGACCCCTTTACAGGAAATGGGTACCAACCCAAGAGGACTACAACCGAGGCAGATATGGCAGACATGTTACGGAATTCACTCCCTTTGGCCGACTAAAATATCTACATGTTACGGTGGATACCTGTTCAAAGGCTCTCTGGGTGACCCCAGCCACTTCTACAAACGCTAAGTCAGCCTGCAAACACTGGGCTCAGGTAATTGCTGTCTTAGGAAAACTGGACATCATAAAAACAGATAATGCACCGGCGTATAAGAGCAACATCTGTAAAAACTTTTTTCAGCAATGGGGAATAACCCATCAGATGGGTATCCCATATAATTCAGGTGGTCAGGCCATCATCGAGCGACACCATCGAAATTTAAAACAATTACTGTCTGTTTTGAAAAAAGAGGGGGAGATGGGTCCCTATGAGTTAACAAGTAAAGCATGCTACGTTTTGAATTGGCTCAACCCTAGAAATGATGACAACATACCTATTTTCACTCATTTTTCAAAAAATTCAGCTGACCTTTTGGGAAAGAAGATACAGGTGGAAGTCTTTTGTCCACAGAAACAGATCTGGGAAGGTCCAGTTGAGTTAGTTACATGGGGATGAGGATATGCGTGCGTATTTGGAGGAGACGGAGCGACCTGGGTACCAGCCAAGTGGGTACGACCATGGTTGCGAAAGGACAGAAACAATTAATGGACCATGAATTATAGAAATTGTTACACTTATGCGTAACCGGAATGATTATATTTATGCTTGCAACTGTTACTTTTTGTTTGTGATATTTTGATGCATGATATTGCCAATTTTTGTTTTTTTGTAAAAAGAGGGGAAATGCTGAGGTTTACAGCCATGTTACTTTGTTTTTTGTAAATGTTGCAATGTTTATTGCTAATTTTTGTTTTTTGGAAAAAAGAGGGGGAGATGTTGGGGCCTTAGTAAGAATATATAAGAAAGTGGAGTTTGTGGGGAACTGGACCGACGCCTAGCAACCGAACACCTGGAGGAGAACCAATCAGCTGGGAGCCTGTAGCCAATGAGTGCTGCTCCTCAGCGCATGCCCATCTGCACTGGTATAAAGCCCTGCTACAGACAACAGCAGAGCAGAGTTGACCTCACTTTGTGTGGAGGTGTTGTTTGCTCTGGCTTGTGGGGAGGGCCCTGGCACTTGGTGCGAGAGTGACCCTCGACATCCAGTCCTGTCTCTGCTCCCCATTAATTGGCAAATTCTTTCAACATGACCCTTTCTCCTTAAAGAGCATGGCTCCTGTAATAATCCACAAAAGAGCTGGAAATTGCATACATACATGCAAACATGCAATCTATAAAGCATGTCATTTAGAAAGGCTAGCTGGAGTGCTCTTTTAGAAAGCTCAGCCACCTCCAGAAGGCTATATCTTGCTGTCATCTTTTTTTTCAAGTATTTTTCCTGGGAATAATTAGAAAGCTCTTCATAAGCAATGATGGCAGAAGATGGCAGGAGTTTCCAGAAGCTGGACCAAGCAACCAGGGTATAAACTCCTGTCACTAAAGGAATTCTACCAAAAAAAAAAAAAAAAAAAAAAA
Source organism: Tinamus guttatus (assembly GCF_059628265.1). Taxonomy (NCBI): domain Eukaryota; kingdom Metazoa; phylum Chordata; class Aves; order Tinamiformes; family Tinamidae; genus Tinamus; species Tinamus guttatus. Next base: position 30,897 of record NW_028289016.1, on the reverse strand, counting down.
AAAAAGCAAACAAAAACTTTCTTCATCTGAATTGCTTTTACAGGCCAACCTACCAATTTTTAACAGTAGCTCAGACTGATCGATTCTAACATGGTCCATTCTTCATTCGCTTAGGGTATTGCTACTTTATTTTGTATTTTAAAACAAGAAGCAAAAAACTTAAACTCCACTTGTTATTCTCCTTTCACATAAATGAGATCTGAAAAATGTCTCATGTTTTTTAAAGCTGTAAAGTTAAAAACCAAAATAAAATTAATTGAAGTGAAACTTTTATGAAGTGCATTAATGTATGTAAAATTTCCTGTTGAAAAATTGCCCTTACAAATGGAAAAGAGAGTTAGCTCTGGTTCCTGTCAAAAGAATAAAACTTTCAAGCTATATCTTACTCATCTAAATCTGCATCTGTTTGGAGATGCAAAATAATGGTTAAGTGCTGTAAATGAAATAGCGAAAATTGCATCTGTGGCCACACGCAATACTTTTAGATAAATGCAAACATAAAGGGAAGAAATATCAGAAGCCTGCACAGAAAAAGTTAGCTTAAAATAGTATTCAGCTTCTTCTTTGCCTACAGATTTTGGATATAGCTGTATTTCCTACACTCCCTATGCAAGAAGCCAAGCATTTGCAAACCACACAAGCACCATCAGTGGGAGACCATGGTTGGACTGGGCCTATACAAGATTGTTATGTTGATGTCAAGAGAAATGACAGATATGTCTCTTTCCTATCTACAAGTTTCTTTTTATTCTGTCGGCAGAAGTAAAGTAGAGCAGTCCAACATCACTGGCTAGCTTTGCTCCAAATGCACCACACATTTATATTAGCTCCTGACCAGCCCACTCAGCTATGTCCCACTTCGAAGATGTTTAAACCCTCAGGAAACATCAATACCTATTTGCTCAACATTGTTAGTTACACAAGTTTCTGTATTCTGGATTTCATGAAATTCAGTTCTTTTGTTACTGTTTATGGCATTCCTGCTTTTCTAGTATTTAAGTAAACCTTTAAAATAAATTAAGTGGAAAAAAAAGCAAGTTTTCTTTCAAATTTTCTAAATCTACTTGATACGAGATGGACTATCCTTTTCTCATTTTCTGGATAGTACTATCTGCTTGGTTTTTTGCACAGAAAATGAAGATTTTTGCATAATATAGGTCCCTCCTGAACTTCAAGAGTTTATGTAATATTCCAACACGATAGATCTATTTCCTGCTCTTCCAGCTTGTTGTATTTGGCCTTGCCATGCAAATCCAACCTGACTAAGTTCATCCAGACATGATCAGGGTATATCACTGGTCCTGTAGTTCCTGACTGAGGAATGTCAAGAGCTTTACAATGCAGGCTGTATATCAGCATCCATGCCCTAGGGGGGAAAGCAAACACACAGGAATAATCCAACCATGGAAACTAGTGCATGATTCCCACTGGATCCTTGTGTCCACTGGACACAGGAAGGACTCTGCTCACTGTATCCTTTCCTCACTCTTTGCAGCGTGTGGTCCTGGGATACAAAGCTATCCATGGTACAGTATCAAAATGCTGTTCTGACCCCAAGAACATTAATTTCCTTATGGATCTTCTTGTGGTGCTCACAACCTCAGTATCTTCTTGATGCGCAAGCATTAATTTACCTTCCTCACACTGATGAGAAAGTGGCATTATCTCCTTTTCCTGGTTGGGTAAGTGAGGCCCAGCTTTCCAGGCTGAGATGTGTGACACAGTGTAAAGACAGTTCAAAGAGCAGGTCCATTGTCTTCAGTTGCCTCAATAGCCTCCTGCAAATCAGACCCAGATATATCAGGAAATCGAAACCATGTGATTTATAGTCTGTTTTAAACACCCTGCCTAGCAACACAACAAAATGCCATGGTGCGAGCAGGGACTGAATCCAGTTCTCCAGGACAATATTTAATTATCCTTACCGTGAGGCCATCTTTCCTCCCCTGCGCTAATGCATCCTGCCTGTCGTAACTGTCAGGAGGACATCTGGGTCTCCTGGGATGTGGGACCAAGTCATTTTGTCTCAGTCTCACAAGATGTTCCTTTGGCCACTTGATCTTTTGAGAGATGAAGGATGCCACAGAAGGCCCCTTCTTTCACCTCTGGCACTGCCTCCCCTCATGCTTGATCCTTCAGCAGAGAAATCTTCCAAATTCTTCCAGACCTCCTGTTCTGTGCCCCTTTCCCTAAATCTTCTAGTAAGGAGGGCCTTTATTTCTGCACAGTTGTACCCCTGACCCTAATGCAGAGTTGCAATACACACAATCTTTCCAAAATCCTTCCCATGGCAGCAGACTTCCTTAGCATTCCTCTCTCTCCATCGCTATGGACACTATGCATCTTCTGCACTGATGGAGGGGCTCTACGGGAAAACAACATATGATCATGTGCTGAGAGACTATAATAACGCACGTATGTGAAATTTAACAGACTTTATGGTGTAATGAATGTGTGAGGAAAGAAATGTAAGCACAGATGCTGTCATAAATTCACAATGTAGGTTTGCAGTGGAAACAGTTTTGTACTCAGCTTTCTTCTCTAAACATTTTCTTCTGAGACCATCCTTTTATTGTTTGCATTCAACCTAGAAACAGTGCTCTTGGGAAAATCTTTTTTTTTTTTTCCCCACAAAAATACAATTGCTGCATGTGGTTTAATACTGAGTTTGGAAAAGAGGCTTCAACGATTGTCCTATTAAAAAAACCTTTCTTGTATGCTTTGGATTGCTGTGTGCTTCTGCCTGTCACCTTTTATATAAAATGTGCAAAACGTTCAAGCATGATGTACTCAGCTGCAGACATCTCTGCAGAGATCAGGCTGACCCAGAGACAATGTTCTGATTAGTTTGATTGCCCAGAGGCCTCCATCAGCCTACAGCAAACAGGCCACAGCAGGGCTTTTTTTTTTTTTTTCCTCTCTAAATAGCAGTTGGAACTTGATAGACCCAAAATAACTGGGCTAGAAGTAACTGTTAGCAAAGAAGCATCATTTTAGTTTGGGAACACAAAATTTTAAAAGTCAAGTTAATAAAATTATATTTAATGCATATATTGGAAAAGGTACTAATATTTCCCCTTGTCAATCAACATTTACCTTCAAGAAGCTAAAAATGCCTTCTGGCCAATAAAGTCTGTGCTCTTATTTGCGTGGCTGTAGCACAGGAACTAGCGGCTGTATTCTATTTTGTGAACTGGGAACAAAATCTGGTTCCTTGTTTTTACAAATATATTAACAAATGAGATGAAATGTCATGAAGAGATTTAAGTATTAACACTAAAATCTTCTTTGCCTTTGGTGACCAGGGTGTAAAAGGATCGTCAGAGCATGTATGCATTGACAGCTCTTGGAATTTTTATGTGAGACCCATTATATTTCATGACTTTTTTCTTAAAGTCCCTGATGCCAGATCATGTAATTAGACAATGACTGTAGCTTTCATAACAAAGAAACAAGAAGTTTCTCAATTCTTTCTGTGGAGGAAAAAAAAATGAAAAGAGAGAAAACAATCCCTAATTTCTTTTAATGATATCCATAAAAAAAAAAAAACAAGAAAAATCCATAATTTTAAATTCTCTTTTTAAGATAATCTATTGATGCATTGAAAATCAGCTCCTGATTTTAGACGAACTATGGTTAGCAATTCTACCATCCATTTATGTGACAAACCAACAGAAAAAAAAAACCAACAGAAAAACATGGAAAAAAAATGTTCACCTTGCCCCCAGTCAATGCTCTGAGAGCTGCAGCTCTTGTCAAAGCATCTTGTGCTTAGAGATGTGCCAAAGGCAACACATTTGAGCCGCTGGCATGATTTGGGGAAGGCTTCTCCTTCCCAACCAGCCAGGAGTGCTTGTCTGGGAAGAGCTACAGCCACGTCAAGGCAGAGCGCTCCCGGTCCAGCCCTCCTCCTCTTCCTCCTTCCCAGGTGGTCTGGAAGCACAAATTATCATCAGTTTAGTGTGGGCTACAAAGGCTGAGGACCATTACATTACAGATGTTCAGACTGCCATTACTCATCTGACACATGCAGGTCTCTAAGCTGTCCTGGTGCCTGGGGCCAGGAGGAATGGCTTGGTTTCCTACCACCTCCCATTTACCAGAGGAAGAAACAAGCCCTGCAACATGCACTCTCCATCTGGATTCTCCTTCATTTTTCCCAGGGGCACTCATCAAAACCGGCAGCACTATGATGGTTTGGGAGGATAATTCTCACCTTTTACTCTCACTGGCAATGGCAGGTTGCTTTTGAATGAGCCATCCTGACTCTGCCAGGTCAAAATCCTCATGTGTTGCAGGCATTCCTAGGCTTGCTCACATTAATGGAGTTCAGAAAGGTTATGCTGAGAGTTTTCCGCCATTGCCAGGACATGTGTGCTATCTACATAGCAACAATCTGCAAATCACATTTGCACCATTTAGCTGCATTATGCAAACAGGGCGAGCAGCAGTCGGGTCCTGTGTGCTGTTTGTGTATGGCTCCGCTCATTGTTTCAGAGATCTATAGCACCAAAGACTATGATACCAGGAGCCTGTAACTTTCAAACTTAAACTGTCGCAGTTGTGGCGGCCAAAAACACAAACAACTGGGATAGATGCAACGCAAACTACGCTTCATTGTTTTTTAGGTACCTTATTTATACCGAGCTCTCCTCGTCGTGGCTGCTGCTTATTGGTGAGGACTACAAAGGACAGTAGCTAGTAACAGATTTATGATTGGATGATTCTTAGCTTGGCCAGTTTCTGCTCCGTGGCCAAACCTCCTTAAACTTGTTAAGAACTTTCTGCTGTCTCCATGTGAACTCCCTATCTCATAGATACACTCTAATCTTTTCAAGGTTAACATTCTCTGCTAAAGGAGCCAGGAATTTCACAGACCATCTGCAATCCCTGACAATTACCCCTTTTTGTATTTGTGCTACAAAAATGGCACTAACGGTTTACTGCAGGGCCCTTTGCAGCAGACCGATCAAACAAAGTACCATTAATAACACAATTACAATAATTACCAAAATCAGCAAACCTGTTTTCACTAGAGATGGTAACCACCCAGACAAACCCCAGTTGCCAAACAACTTATTTAAATACTTCCATCCATCATCCACTTGCAACTTGTATACTCCCTCAGTTAGAGCAACTGTAGTCTTTACCCTCACCCCGAGTCTGGATCTCTGGTCTCATTGATCCATTGTCAGCATATTATGCAGCAGTTGAAGCCCTTGTATTCGGCTCGGGTGGATACCTGCCACCAATCGGCTTCTCTGTTGGAACTCCCACCAGACACGTAGAAAAGGGATTTCGAGGATCGCTAGTAGCCAGGCATATGGTGCTTTGATTGATTGATGGCGTTGGCTAGGGTTGTCCAGATGTTGCTGCCAGTTCTTCGGGGAGGGGCTGGAGGCCAATCTCCTCCTCTATAACCTCCAAGGATGAGGAGGGCAGCGACTGCAACGCAGGTCGCACACACCGTGCTGGAACCCATCGCGGTCCACTTTCTGTGGAGACACAAGCATATCCCCTTCCCCAAGTTATGAGCTCGTGTGGCCCAGACCATTGGCCAGTAACCAGATCACGAACTTGCACCGGTACCCGCTGTGGTTGTAGTCAAAGAGGAAAAATGCAAAAAAATGTTGTAGTCAAAGAGGAAAAATGCAAAAAAATGGGTGAAAGAGTAAAGTTGTTAGGGAAGGAAAGAAAGTTAAGCACATATACAGCTTTATCTAGTCTTGCCTGCGGGGACTCCCCCTGCATTCCCCCTTTTTGTTTTTGCACGAGGCGCTTCAGAGTGCCATGTAAACGTTCAACAATGGTTTGGTCTGTAGGGGAATGGGGAATCCCAGTCATGTGCTGAACACCCCATTGATTTAGAAAACTCTGCACCTGCTGGCTCAGAATGGTTTATAGGTAATACAGTAAAAGCAAATTTTTCCCTATCCTCGGGTGCTAATGGAATGGTAAAGAAACAGTCCTTCAGGTCTATTACCACAATATCCCAGTCCATAGGGATCATTGAGGGTGCAGAAAGGCCGGGCTGTAACGCTCCCATGGTGGCCATGGCAGCATTTACCTGTCGTAGGTCATGTAAAAGTCGCCATTTGCCAGATTTCTTCTTAATCACAAATACAGGGGTATTCCAAGGACTGTGAGAGAGTCCAATGTGCCCAGTCACAAGCTGTTCTGACACCAATTCTTGCAGGGCTTGCAACTTTTCCTCTGCTAGGGGCCACTGATCCACCCACACAGGCCTGTCAGTTAACCAGGTTAAAGCAAGTGTGGGTCGACGAACACCCTGCAACACAGTGGCCCCCGTCAAAAATCTGTCGTAATCCTAATGCCCCATTGTCCTAAACAATCTCTTCCCCACAAGTTCAGGGGTGCAGAGGTTATGTATGGTTTGATCGTTGCTATTTGCCCTTCAGAATTGGTGATCAGCACAGGTACAAGAGACATGCCCCCCTGAGTGGATACCCCCAGCCCTACTACACCCATCCCAGTGTTCACAATGGGCCAAGACGACGGCCAGGAATGTTGAGAGATAATAGTTACATCAGCCCCAGTGTCCAACAAACCCGTAATCTTCAACGTTGATGGTGAATAGCCTTTGTTGGAGACGGTACACGTCATTTGTGGCCTCTGCGCTGATACAGTTTGCGACCAGAAAACTTGAGGTGGACCTGTAGAATCAAAGCCTCCTTCTCGTCGTTCCTTAAGTTCTGTGTGAGGAACACAACTCAAAAAAGGCACAAGTTGAGCGACACGGGTACCTTTGGAAATGGTTACTGGGGGATAGAGAGTAGACATCATAGCACAAATTTGCCCAGTATAATCTGAATCAATAACACCTACATGAACAATTAATCCACTTAAAATACTGCTAGACCGTCCAATTAATAATGCACTGAGTCCTTGACCTATAGGCCCCTTCGCATCCAGAGGCACTTTAACAATATCCGTAGTTGACAGAGTTACTGTGTCGGCGGTGGATACATCCATGCCTGCTGATCCATGGGTTTTCCCTGTGAGATGGTCACAGAGGGATAAGCCATCGGAGGTGCTCTCATGCATGGAATCGCTGTGTGAGGTACTTGTGTCCCCGCGCGCCTCCTCGCACTTGCTTCCTCGTTTCCCGTCAAAGAATAGCCATTAATATGGAATTTAGATCAACAGTGTCTGGCAAAATGCCCTATATTACCACATCGATTACAAGTATTGTCCACAGGCTTGGCAAAATGCCCTGCCGCTTTGCCTTTTCGCTCAGCGGCTGCACTCTGAAACGGGCAAGCAGCCTTGATATGCCCCTCCTGACCATACCCAAAGCACTTGGGATTGGGACGAAGAGCTGCAGCTAGAGCAGTCATTTTATGTGTTATTGTTCCCACTCTTGAGCAAGCTGTTACCATATCAGGAATAGTTGGGTTCCCTGGCATTGCTTCAATTATTTTCTGACAATCTTCATTAGCATTATCTTTAGCTAGCTGAGTGCATAGTCTCTCTCTCAAGTCATCATCCTCTACTTGTTTTTCTAATGATGTAGCAATCCATTCAACAAATTGTAAGAATGGCTCTTTAACCCCTTGCTTGATTGTTGTATATTTAGGATGGGGCGAGGCCAGCTCCATAGTTCGTGTCAGAGCTGACATACCTAAACATTGCGCCTGTTCAAGAATACTAGGGTCCCACTGAGCCTGAAGATCAGGGTTAGCAAAAAGACCCGTTCCCATCAAAGCGTCAACGCCAACTCCCTGCCGCGGATCTCCTTGAGGCAATCGCATGTTGTCTAGTGCAGCCCGCTCAGCTAATCTCCTCCAGTGTTCCATAAACACTTGATTCTCTACAGGCTGGAACAGAATCTGAGCAAGATGGGATATATCATACGGGGCTAAAAGATCCGCATTAATAATTCGGATCAGCCGCATTACCTCTGAAGAGTTAATACCATATTTTGATGTACATGTCTGCAGGTCTTGCACTACTTTCCAGGCAATCGTGCTGTGTTCATCCCTTCTTCCAGAGTTGGGGGCCGCCTTAAACACAGGAAAAGCTTCCAAACCACAGCCGACAACTTGAGTGGAGGCCTCTGAGGGGCAACCGATCTTATCTAACAAATCCCATTGCCCCATTTTGGCTGCCTTTTTTTCTAACCTGATCCCAGAATTTGCCAGGCTGCCACGGCAACACAGTCACCGTGACGGGGGGAGAGTCCAGGGTTCAGCTGCTAATCTCAAGGTCCGACACTGACAACTCCCTATAGTCTCTTTCACAGAAGGACGAACAGCAGAAACTGCCTCCTCCTCCTCCTCATCCGAGGAGTCTTGGGGGAGGGGGAAACGTTTTTTACTGCGGATTTCTTCATCATTTTCCTTCTCCCCCTCTCCAGGAGGAGCAGAGGGAAGCACAGGTTTATTTAAAGCGTTCCACTTGGCCACCTGTTGCTCAGGTGTCTTATAGAGGGGGGGCAAAAACTCACTGGGAGACTTCCCTGGTCACCGCATCTTAACCAGCTCATCAGGCGAGGGGTACTTACGACTCAAGTTGGTTTCATGTTTCAACGACCCAGAGGCACCCGTGGAGCACTGCAAAGCGTCCATTTGCTCGGTAACAGACTCTATAGGAGAGGGATGCTTCTCTTGGTCCTCTCTGTCTTCCCCCAATAGAGGGGTACTTTCCGGCATCACAGGAATGCTCTCCTGGTTGTGCTCCGCTGTCCAATCCTCCAAAGTCTCCTGCAGCAGTCGCCAAGTAGTAGGTAAATCCTCTATCTCTTTAGAGCCTCTAGAAAGGGCATCCCACAGCTTATCACCGACCTTCTGCCAAGCGCTCACACTAAATGCAACAGCTGAAGTGTCTTCAAACCCCTGTCCTTGGCACCAGAGCAACAGGCGGCGTAACTCATAGTCAGTAACTTTAATACCTCTCTGAGCAAGTAAGGCCTTCCATGTAGATAAAACTAGGCCTTCCTGCTTTGTCAGGTTTTGCCCCATATCTGTGTATTTCCACTCTCTGCAGCGCACCTTCGAGAGGTGTCAGTCCCATTCGCACCTTCAAGAGGTGACAGTCCCGCTCGCACCTTCGAGAGGTGTCAATCCCATTCCCGGCAGCTCACCTTCACAAGGAGCCAAATCACAGGTCCGGACCACGCAGCTTCCCTGCTGCTCTCAAGCTCTGCCGGGCTCCGCCACCACCGCCAGTCGCCAGGCGGTCCACTTATTATCACATCGGGGTCACCAGTTGTCGCAGTCGTGACGGCCAAAAACACAAACAACTGGGGTAGATGCAACGCAAACTACGCTTCATTGTTTTTTAGGTACCTTATTTATACCGAGCTCTCCTCATCGTGGCTGCTGCTTATTGGTGAGGGCTACAAAGGACAGTAGCTAGTAACAGATTTATGATTGGATGATTCTTAGCTTGGCCAGTTTCTGCTCCGTGGCCAAACCTCCTTAAACTTGTTAAGAACTGTCTGCTGTCTTGGTGTGAACTCCCTGTCTCATAGATACATTCTAATCTTTTCAAGGTTAACATTCTCTGCTAAGGGAGCCAGGGATTTCACAGACCAGCTGCAATCCATGACATTAAACAAAGTATTTCCTTTGATTGGTGACCAAACTAATTTTTATGACAAGTCATTTCAGTAAGGACATTGCTTTATTTCACAGAAGAGTTTCCCATAGATAATGGTTGTTAGTTGGCTGAGTTGGAATCTGACAGTATTAAGGAAATATGAACTGACAGCTGGTTTTGTGCAAGGAAGCATAATGTGGCTGTTGTTACAAGAAGCAATGTGGGATGTTTGTGCACAAATGCTTGACAAGAGGGCTTGCTCTTAGCTGTATATGTAAGTGCAGCTTAGCAGTTAAAGCAGCACATCAGGTCTAAATGCCTCACAGAGTAAACTTCATATGACTTTTTCTGTCATGCATGGTTTACATTTATAAACATGGTTATGTTTTTACTTTCAGTGTGAGGCACAGATGTTTGAATTCTAGTCAAAACAGAAAGGAGCCATATTGCAGAGTACCTTCTTAACAGGAAGCCAAACTGCTCGCTCTTAGGAGGGAGGCTGCATAGCTAGAGGAGCAGATGACCTCTCCAGATAACATCTAGGCTTGTAGTTGCTCATGACTGAAACAGAAAAGTGGTCCAGAACAGTACCTTGCCTGCTCAGGCTTCATAGCTCAGCTCCTGGGTCTCATTTTCTCCAGTAAATTGATCAGCAATTTGTGAAGACTAAACAGCTACTTTCAAAAAAAAATGCAATTTCAATGGAACTGCCCAGCTCAGTACTCAGGGGCATCACTGTCACTTCTGCTGAAGTCAACGGGCACTGAGGCAGCTACTGGAACTGAAGGGACCCAACCATAAGCACAGAATATTTCTCGAGGTATTTTGATCAGGAGAAGTTTTTCCATGTAGATTGAGTTCATAATAGAAAACCCTGAAGAGACATTTATTTCAGCTCTCTGTAAAACCACAGGCTCCTCTATAGGCACATTTTGCACTCTAGATTTTACACTATTGATGAATGCCCCAAAGTAACATTCGCCTTAGATCAATGCCAGTGAGGACAGAGTTGAGGCCAGGATTTACACAGTGCTCAGCACAAAGCTAATGATGTTTTGGTGACACTGATGGGATAGAGGTATAAATGTACCCCCATGGGATTGACACTTGTCAGTACTGGCTAAAATGAAAACTGGGAAAGGGCTGGGAAGCGATGAAAGCAGAGGGAGAGAACAGAGGCACAATGCTGATGTACGCTGAAAGCACATGGGCTGGTAACTGGTGTAGAAGGTGGTGCTGCACCACCCATGTAGTGCCCATGCCCAGTAACATGCAGGCCCCTGAGAGTTTATTTTCATCCTTAGCAGTTTATAGATCCCTTATTTAGAATCTGATATACTTGTTGTTTTGAGCTTGCTAGGAAACAAGTTCCAGTCTTTTCCTGTTGAAATATTCTCCATCCAAATTGCTGCAGTTTTATACATAAACAACCTGCTTGCTCACCTAAACCTGTTAGCATTTGGCCACAATCGGTGCAATTGTTTGCATTTTTTTTTCTTGTTTTTCTTACTAATTTCAATAGCAAAACCTACACAGATTAATAATACATAAATACATTCTATTTTCAATGAAGTAAGGGACAAAGCTGCAAACTGCTGGCCTTAACATTTAACTTTGAATGCAAAAAGCGTGCTAGAGCTTCATTTAAATAGTCTGGTTACCCTGCTGAAGAAGTGTAACCAGACTTATTATATTCAAGACAAAATCTTATTGGGATTTTCACAACTAAGCCTGTGTAAAATACTTTGGTGCACAGGTCACTGAAAATGATAGAGCTGCTTCTTGCTTCCTAACAAAGTTCAGAAACCATGCAGACTTGCCACCAAGGCAAGCAAGTGCCAGGAATTCCTGTAGAGGTTGGAAGGAGCCATCATCTAGTTTCAGCTCCTGAATAACCAAGCTGCGGAGGACAGGGATATAACCTTAGAGAAGGCAGCCATTCTCCACAGTGTGGGCCTGGTTGAACGTATTTTAATTAGAAAATGCCAGGTCATTGAAATGGGTTAATTCTACATGTTTTCTGGTTTCTCACTACTCATGATGACCCGCAGGGCCCTCAGGCAGCCTTCAGCTGGGATCAGAGCACCGGCCCCGGGGAGCTGCCAGGAGCCCATCACCTCCGGAGCCGCTGCAGACGGAGCAGAGCTAATGATGCGCCCTCTTCGGACTTAGCGCTTGAAGACTGCCTGCTTGTGTGCTGTATCCCTGGATATGCTGCTCCAACAGAGAGATATTTCTGGTTTTACAGTCACCCGCTAATTCCAAGTTTCTCCAGATTCAGTTTTGAATCATTGGCCTCAGTTTGCCTCGTTATTAAATAAGGATCCCACTGCAATCAAATATTTCCTCACACTGCAGTCAGTTATAGAGCAGGATCAAGTTCCTTCTCTATTTTCACTACAATATGCAAAACCTTTATAGGACTTTTTAAGGTTATATAGCTGGATCTCAATTTCAGTGTAAAAAATAACCCATATATTTAAATAACTGGTGGTACATTTGGGATTTAAAATGTGAAAAGAATGAGAAATATTAAGACACTACTTCTCTATAAGATTATTGTTTGCAGTTCAATTTAATATATTGATACCTAAGGATAGTAGGCAGGTATTGTATAATGCAATTTACGAAATTTGTAGATTTATATATGTTTATACTTAGTAAAACTGCAACAGGAAAGTTCTAAAAATCCTTTATAACTTGCCCAAGAATCAACATCAACAAATAGGAACAAACTTGTAGCACTGAAGATGATAATTATATTGGATGGGCTATATTAAACTTTCAAGTACAATTTTTGTCTAAAATCAGAAAAAAAATGCTTTAGCAATAATTTAAAACTTAACAGGTCTTGGTATACAACGAGAAGATCACTAATGTGTGTAAGAAAGTCTGCTACAAGGGAATATTGCTAAGCAGCAAAAGGACAGTAGAAATGAGGAAGAGAGCAATAGCATTAGATTTCTGCCTTTTTAAAATTCTAAATAGAGACTCTTTTCTACCTAAAACTGGTGAAGATTCTCAGTATTACCAGCCAAATTTAGCATTACAGAGAATTAACATCAAAGCTTTTGGATTCCCTCAGAAACACAAATAAATAGGGTGGTTTCCCAAAATGTCATGTCAGAAGACATGACAATTTTGCACTAACCTGTGGGAAACTGAGAAACTGTGAGAAGCTGTGGGAAGCTGTGGGAACGGTGAAAGTTAGGAGTGAGAAACTGTGAAAGTTAGGAATAACAGATTAGCAGAGAGAGAAACCCAAAACACAGGCCAGGCGCACCAATCTCTGGTTGGTTACCTGTTGTCCATTAGCAGGATCTGAGGGCCATCAGGGAATGCGAAAGGGAAATCGACTGGTGGAGCTGCATCCTGCAGTCTTCCCAGGAAAGCTACCCTCAGAACTCCCCAATTCAGTCAGGAAATCCAGTGCCCTCTTGCCCTAGGGTAGAGGGGGTGGACTTAACAGTTTCCAGGGACGACCAACAATGGAAACGGGTCCCCACTCGAGGTGGCAGAAGATCCCCTCCACAGCCCACCTCACCTCCACCGGTGACCACGTTCAACAGGTACGAGGCCCTGGAACATGTGAATCAGATAGAGGAGGCCTTGAACCAAGGCCCGTCTAAGGGGATCTCTACACAGGGGCAGTCTAATCCATGCAGCAAGGCTGCTCCCCCTAAAGTGAAAAGGAGCACCCGGAAGAAGCGGCGGGTGATCGTCGTGGGTGACTCCACGCTGCAGGGCACGGAGGCACCGATATGTAGACCGGACCCCTCATCCAGAGAGGTCTGCTGCTTACCTGGGGCCAAAATAAAGGATGTCACAGAAAGGCTCCCAAGAATTGTTCAGGAGTCGGACTATTATCCTCTACTATTGATTCATGTGGGTGCTAATGATGCCATGGGGAAAATGAGGGACGTCAAGCAAGACTTCAGAGCCCTAGGGATGGCCATCAAAGGTACAGGTGCCCAGGTGGTGTTCTCCTCCATTCTGCCAACGAGGGGAATGGACTCAAGGAGGAGAAGGCGAATATGGCAGCTTAACAACTGGCTGCGCCGCTGGACCTGGCAACAGGGTTTCGGCTTCTACGACCATGGGTCTCTGTTTGATGACCAACAGCTAGTGGGGAACGATGGTACTCATCTTAGCAAGAGGGGCACACGTCTCTTTGCAAAAAGGCTGGCCAACCTGGTTAGGAGGGCTTTAAACTAGGCAAGAAGGGGGAAGGGGAGTGGCACACTGACGCGGCAAGCAGTACCGCACAGCCCAGGTCAGATGGCGCCCAGCGGGAGTATGGTAGTGGGGAAGTGAGGATAGGAAATGATCACAGAGGGTCCTCTTTCACCCCTCCTGGGAAACCTGTGGCCTCTGTTGCTTCCCTGAAATGCCTGTATACCAATGCGCGAAGCATGGGGAATAAGCAGGATGAACTGGAGATCTGTGTGCGGTCCCAGCGTCATGATCTCATCGGAATCACAGAGACGTGGTGGGATAGCTCGCACGACTGGAGCGCTGCCATGGAAGGCTATGTGCTCTTTAGGAAGGACAGGCTGGGAAGGCGAGGTGGTGGAGTTGCTCTTTATGTGAGAGAGCAACTGGAATGCATGGAGCTCAACCTGGGAGTGGAGGATGAGCGAGTTGAGAGCTTGTGGGTAAGGATTAGAGGGCAGGCTAATGTGGGAGACACTGTGGTGGGTGTCTGCTACCGGCCACCTGACCAAGACGAGGAGGTTGATGAGGCCTTCTATAGGCAGCTGGATGTTGCCTCACGGTCACAGGCCCTGGTTCTCATGGGGGACTTCAACTACCCCGACATCAACTGGGAGGACAACACAGCCAGGCATAAGCAGTCCTGGAGGTTCCTGCAGAGCGTCGACGATAACTTTTTGACGCAGGTTGTGGAGGAGCCGACGAGGAGAGGTGGGCTACTGGACCTCGTGCTATCAAATAGGGAGGGCCTAGTAGGAGATGTGAAGGTGGGGGGTAGCCTCGGCTGCAGTGACCATGAGTTGGTGGAGTTCAGGATTCAACGAGGAGGAGGAAGGGCTGTAAGTAGCCTTGCGACGATGGACTTCAGGAGGGCCAACTTTAGCCTCTTCAGAGACCTCCTCGGTAGAATCCCATGGGCTAGTGCTCTAGAAGGCAGGGGGGCCCAAGAGAGCTGGTTAGTTTTCAAGCGGCACTTTCTCCACGTCCAGCAACAGTGCATCCCTGTGTGTAGGAAGGGAGGCAGAGGGGGCAGGCGACCTGCGTGGATGAGCCGGGAGCTTGTGGCAATGCTCAAGCGGAAGGCAGCGGTATACAGAATGTGGAAAAAAGGACAGGCCCCCTGGGAGAAATACAGGAACGTAGTCAGGGAGTGCAGAGATGCGACAAGGAAAGCTAAGGCACGTCTGGAAGGCAAACTGGCAAGGGACGTTAAAAATAACAAAAAAAAATTCTTCAAATACATTAACAGCAAAAGGAAGATCAGGGAAAACGTGGGTCCGCTGGAGGACGGGATGGGCACCTTGGTTACAAATAACACAGAAAAAGCAGAGTTGCTGAATGCCTTCTTTGCTTCGGTGTTTACCAAGGGCAGCCCTTTAGAGCCCCAGGCCCTAGGGACAAGAGAAGAAGCTGGTGGAGAGGAAGACTTGCCCTGGGTAGAGGAAGATTGGGTCAGAGAGCACCTAAGGAACCTCGATACCCACAAATCCATGGGCCCTGATGGGATGCACCCCAGAGTGCTGCGGGAGCTGGCAGATGCCATAGCTAAGCCGCTCTCCATCATCTTTGAAAGATCCTGGAGAACGGGGGAGGTGCCGGAAGACTGGAAGAAGGCCAATGTCACGCCAGTCTTCAAAAAAGGCAAGAAGGAGGACCCAGGCAACTACAGGCCAGTCAGCCTCACCTCCGTCCCCGGAAAAGTGATGGAACGGCTCATACTGGCTGTTGTCTCCAGGCACATGGAGGACAAGAAGGTGCTCAAGAGTAGTCAGCATGGATTCACCAAGGGAAAATCTTGCCTGACTAACCTGATAGCCTTCTATGATGAAATGACCGGCTGGATAGACGAGGGGAGAGCGGTGGATGTCGTCTATCTCGACTTCACCAAGGCTTTTGACACCGTCCCTCACAACATCCTCCTGGGCAAGCTCCGGAAGTGTGGGATAGATGAGTGGACAGTGAGATGGATTAGGAACTGGCTGGATGGCAGGGCCCAGAGAGTGGTGATCAGCGGTGCAGAGTCTAGTTGGAGGCCTGTGACTAGTGGGGTCCCCCAGGGGTCAGTCCTTGGTCCAGTCCTGTTCAATTTATTCATCAATGACCTGGATGAAGGCACAGAGTGCTCCCTCAGCAAGTTTGCTGATGATACCAAACTGGGAGGAGTAGCCGATACCCCAGAGGGCTGTGCTGCCATCCAGAGGGACCTGGACAGACTGGACAACTGGGCGGTGAAAAACCTCATGCAATTCAACAAGGCCAAGTGCAAGGTCCTGCACCTGGGGAGGAATAACCCCAGACACCAGTACAGGCTGGGGACTGACCTTCTGGAGAGCAGCTCTGCGGAGAAAGACCTGGGTGTCATGGTGGACGACAAGTTGACCATGAGGCAGCAGTGTGCCCTCGTGGCCAAGAAGGCCAATGGGATCCTGGGCTGCATTAAGAAGAGCATCTCTAGCAGGTCGAGGGAGGTGATCCTGCCCCTCTACTCAGCCCTGGTGAGGCCGCATCTGGAGTACTGTGTCCAGTTCTGGGCTCCACAGTACAAGAGGGATGTGGAGCTGCTGGAGAGAGTCCAGCGCAGGGCTACGAGGATGATCAGGGGCCTGGAACATCTGCCCTATGAGGAGAGGCTGAGGGAGCTGGGCCTGTTCAGCCTGGAGAAGAGAAGGCTGAGAGGGGATCTAATCAGTGTCTATAAATACCTCAAGGGAGGGAGTGCAGAGGACGGGGATGGTCTCTTTTCAGTGGTGGCCACTGATAGGACTAGAGGAAATGGCCGGAAACTGAAACATCAAAAATTCCATAGGAACTTAAGGAAAAATTTCTTAACAGTGAGGGTGACGGAGCACTGGAACAGGCTGCCCAGAGAGGTTGTGGAGTCTCCTTCTCTGGAGATCTTCAAAACCCGCTTGGATGCAGTCCTGTGCCACGTGCTTTAGGTGTCCCTGCGTGTGCAGGGGGGTTGGACTAGATGATCTCTAGAGGTCCCTTCCAACCCTAAGCATTCTATGATTCTATGATTCTATGATTCTATGATTCTATGATTGGACCCAGATAGCAAGAGAGTCAAGGAATTGGCTGGAGGCAGGGGGAGGGAGTGTGTGGACAGTATATGCTCACATACTCGGAGAATATATAAGTTTGGTCTGATGCTCAATAAAAGGGCTTCTGGCTTCTGGTCCTAAACCTTAAGCCCCTGCTCCTTTTGATGATTCCCACAAATGGCGCCCGAACAGGGACCAAGATAGGAGAACGGGGAAGATTGTGCGGTGGAGAAAACTTGACAGGACGGATGAAGGACAACATCTATGCAGCTGCAAGTGATAAACGGTAACGAAGTTCTGAACCATGGGGGAGCGCGAGCCTTGGAAGCTCCGGCACTCGGGAGTGCAAGCCTCGGAATCTCTGGCACTCGGGAGCACAAGCCTCGGAAGCTCCGGCACTCAGGAGTGCGAGCCTTGGAAGCTCTGACACTGGGAAGTGGGAGCCTAGCTGTCGAGAAAGATGGGGGGATTTGTGACAAAGGAGCAGGAAAAGTCGCTGCAGACTGTGTAGCATGTTTTAGATAGGTCTGGGAGAGGTCAGGACATCCAAACCAGGGATTTGATTTGTCTTTTAAAATGGGGATTAGATCATTGTGACGCTTTAAGTGAGACAACAATATGCGATCCCGGGGCTTGGGACAAGTTCGGTGCAGTTTTGTAGGACTGGGCTTCCCGAGGGGATTTCATGGCATTATCACTGTTGCGCTCGTGGCATATTGTATGTGAGGCATTGTGAGACTATGCGGGTACATCAGAAACAGGGATAGAAGCCACTGCCCCCCCACCCCCTCTGAACGATTCAAAACCTCTACCTTTGTGCCTGGAGGACTGCTATCCACCAACGTATACTTATCTGCCCCCGCCCCAGGTTCGGGTCTTCACACGCAGCCCCCCCTCACCTCCGGACGGGGGATTGCAGGAGGTTGTGGTGCCACCACCTGTGGAGCCAGGTGGGGATCGTAAAAGGGAAAGAATCGAGAATCGAGAATCCGTGGGCAACGGTTAGGCGTGAGGTGTTGCAAGACGGTGATTTCGATATAGGAGAGGCAGCAGGGCAGGAAATGGAAGATAACTCGGGCGATCCGTTGCAGATGCTTGCTGGAGCTTATGCGTGTCTTGCCAGAACTCGGTCGGCAATGGGTTCCGGGGCTTGCTATGTGTGCGGACAGATGGGTCGCTTTAAGCGAGACTGTCCGCGGCACCGTAAACCGCCTGCGGCACCGGGACCCTGCCCCCGCTTTGGAAAGGGAAGGCATTATGCACATCAATGCCGCTCTTTAGCTCATCGAGATGGACAAATTTTGCCTAAGGCAGAAAACGTGAAGCGCAACGCGGGGGGTGCTCGCGTGAGGACACAAATACTGCACGCCACGGACGTGGATCCCGAGATAGTGGCTCCCGTGAATTTCAACTGGGAACGGCCGCCGAGGCAGGGCAAACAATAAAGTGGACCACTGCTGATCCCCAAAAGGTTCCTTTGCGGGTCATACAGCGAAAGGAGGGACCAGTTCTAGTATTGGGATCAGAAGGGTCGGGCGTTTGGGTAACACCTCTGTTAATTCCCTCACCCAAAAAGCACGGAATCTATGCTCAAGTCTCAGCACCATGTCCACCCCAAAAGATGCATGCCGGGGATCCGATAGCCCGGGTCTATTGGCTGACCCAGATACAAGAAGAACAGCGACTAATGTGGTCCGCCCAGCTGACAGCTGGGGCGGCCAAGTGCACAATCGCGGGTTTAATGGACAGCGGGGCCGATGCAACTATTATTGCGCAGAAAGATTGGCCACCAACACGGCCGACCCAAGCCACGCCCCTGGAAGTCACGGGGGTGGCAGGCGCGGTAGCTCCGCGTCAGCTCCCATTCAATTTTGATTGGAGGTCCTGAGGGGCGGGTAGCAACTCCACGCCCCTATATCCTGCCTGTTCCTGTAACCCTCTGGGGTCGAGCTGTTTGTGGCCAATCGGGAGTGACACTGCATTTTCCCTAGGGGCCGCTGAGCGCAGCTGACTCCCGCCCTCACAAGGCTCACGGACAGGCCAGTGTGGGTGGATCGGTGGCCCCTCCCTGCGGAGGAGCTGCGCCACCTTTGCGAACTTGTCGCAGACCAACTACGTCAAGGGCACCTTCGGCTGTCCACCAGCCCGTGGAACATACCAGTGTTTGTCATTAAAAAGAAAAGCGGGAAATGGCGATTATTACAAGATCTATGTAAAATTAATGAAGCCATGGAAGATATGGGAGCCCTACAGCCAGGGTTACCATCTCCAACCATGATTCCAGCGGATTGGCGAATAAAAATAATCGATCTGAAAGACTGTTTTTACACGATCCCATTGAATCCTAATGACTCCGGCAAATTTGCTTTTTCTGTACCAGGCATAAATGCAGCAGAACCACACCAACAGTATCAGTGGACAGTACTGCCGCAGGGCATGAAGAATAGTCCCACCCTGTGTCAGTGGTTCATAGCAAAGGTATTGAGCTCTGTGTGGATACAGCACAAGGATGCGATTATTTATCACTACATGGATGACATTCTAATCGCTCGCAGCACAGCTACGGAGCTAGAGACTGTTACGAACACACTGATAAAGGAGGTGACTCAAGCGGGCCTAGTGGTTGCCCCTGAAAAGGTTCAAGATGCAGCACCATGGCAATATCTGGGGTGGATGATTACCAATCGAGAAGTCTGGCCTCAGAAATTATGTATATTTCGAAAAATCAGAAACCTCAATGACTTGCAGAAGGTGCTTGGGGCCGTCAATTGGGTCTGCCCCACCATTGGAGTGACGACCAAACAACTCATTCCATTATTTGAACTGCTAAAAGGAAACCCAGATCCAGCCTCCCGACGAGAATTAACGGCAGAAGTGGAGAAGAGTTTGCGAATAGTCGAAGAGGCGTTGCAATATCGACAAGCTCATAGAGTCTGCAGGGACCTAGACAACCCATTGGCTTGATTGGACAGCAAGAAAAACAATCGTCAAAACCTGTAAGAATACTGGAATGGGTTTTCATGCCACACGCTGCACCAAGTACCATCGTCACCCATACAGAAATGCTAGCTCAAGTCACTGGAAAAGGCCATTTGAGAATCATTCAGCTTATGGGTGTGGAGCCGATGCAGATTCTTATTCCATCTACGCTGGAGATATTAAACTGGCTGATGCAGCACAGTCTGGAATTCCAAGCTGCCCTGGCTGACTGTCCAGGCAAGCTCGACGTCCACTTGCCTCGTCACCCGTTTTTTGCCTTGATCAATGTCACAGACTTGATAGAAAAAAACGTTGTTCAGTCCGATCCCCATAGAGGATGCCCTGACCGTGTTCACGGATGGGTCAGGGTCCACTGGAAAGGCGGTTGCAGTCTGGAAAACGACAGATGGAGATTGGAAAGAACACGTGGAAGTAGTGGAAGGATCTCCACAGGTAGTAGAATTAGCTGCAATAACGTGGGCCTTCGAGAACTTCAAAGAAGAACTGAATGTAGTATCTGACTCGGCCTACGTAGCAGGGGTGGTAGCTCAAATAGAATGAGCCCGCCTGAAGGAGGTTGCGGATCCTAACCTCTTCTCTTGCGACGATTACAGAGGGCACTTGAGGAGCAGGTGAAACCGTATTTCATCACCCATATCTGGTCACACACAACACTGCCTGGTCCTATGGCAGAAGGAAATCGCATAGCTGATCGATTGACGGCTGCTGCAGTCCTGCCTGACATAATGAAACAAGCAGAACTGTCACACCAATTCTTCCACCAGAATGCTTGCACATTGAAGTGCATGTTTGGACTAACTATGAATCAGGCACAGGACCTCATATCAGCCTGCCCGGACTGCCAAATGCAGCAGATCCCATCTGTGGTGGGGACAAACTCACGAGGATGGCAATCGGGCCAGCTGTGGCAGATGGACGTAACACACATACCAGAGTTTGGGAGGTTAAAGTATGTCCATGTGTCTGTAGATACTTTTTCGGGTGCAATAGTTGCTACTGCTCACTGCAGGGAAGGCGTGAAGGATGTAAAGAGACATTTGTTGAGCGCTTTTGCGATGCTTGGGGTGCCAACTCAGATAAAAACTGATAATGGGCCAGCGTACAGTTCTCGCGCGTTCGCAATGTTTTTCCAGATATGGGGGATCTGGCACATAACAGGAATTCCACAGTCCCCTACAGGCCAAGCTATAGTAGAACGTGCTCATGGCTCTCTGAAAAACATGCTAGAAAAACAAAAAAGGGGGAGTGAAGGGTACGCCCCCCAAGACCTTTTAAATAAGGCAATGTATGTATTAAATTTTCTAAATCGGGAAGAACACGGGTTGATCCCGATTGAACGTCATCATCAGTCAAGGAAAGGGCCACAAAGTGAGGGCCAGGCAAAAGTAACGTATAAAGACTTACGCAAAAATGGGAGGGCCCAGTACCTCTAATAACCTGGGGGCAAGGGTATGCTTGTATTCATGTTTCAGGACAAAACCGTTGAGTACCAGCGCGATGGATAAAGCTGGCATTATCAACACTGACGGCTGTGGAGAGAGAAGATCCCGAGGAAGAGTTCCAACAATCATCAGACTAATCCTCTATGGACTTGCTGCAACCAAAGTGATCACTGCAATGCCAGCACCACTGCTTCAACCTCGAGAGAATGTGTGGGTAATCTTGGTGCACCTGAGGAACTGTACTCAAACGAATATTTGTAATGGGATGTATAGTGCTAACTGTAATCATAATCCCTTGTATGTATTTGCCATGTCTCATACAATTGATACGTGCCTTAGTGGAAAGAACGATAACGACTGTTCTAAAGAAGAATGTGAATTTAGTCACCACCGTTGAAGAAAAGAAGAACTTTCTGAACTGTTGGGAGGTTTTACAGTGTTGCCAAAGCCAACTCCTTGGCTATTGTGTTTTGGGTCCTTAACTATGCCTGGTGCTAGAAAACAAAAAAGGGGGAGATGTGGGAAACTGAGAAACTGTGAGAAACTGTGGGAGGCTGTGGGAACGGTGAAAGTTAGGAGTGAGAAACTGTGAAAGTTAGGAATAACGGATTAGCAGAGAGAGAAACCCAAAACACAGGCCGGGCGCACCAATCTCTGGTTGGGTTACCTTTTGTCCATTAGCAGGATTGGACCCAGATAGCAAGAGAGTCAAGGAATTGGCTGGAGGCAGGGGGAGGGGGCGTGTGGACAGTGCATGGACAGTGTATGCTCACATACTTGGAGAATATAAGTTTGGTCTGATGCTCAATAAAAGGGCTTCTGGCTTCTGGTCCTAAACCTTAAGCCCCTGCTCCTTCGATGATCCCCACACTAACCTACTGGACCCAAAAAGTCAATTCATGTTTCAGTTTCTCTCACCTCATAAAGTTTTGGAGGCTCATCATGGCAGAAGTTGCTTTTAGTTGTATGAGTTCAGCTGAGGCCTCTAGACCCTCCCCAATATAAAACATAACAAGAGTCCCTCCTTGGTCCTCATAAACAACAAAATGGTGTCTGGACGGCCTGTAGCCCCATGCGTTTGTGCTGCCATTTCACAGAATAAGTAGCAGCTATTCAATGCTTTGACACTGCAATCCCTCCTTGCACGTCTTTCTGCAGGGACGTGATTTAGGGCCTACTCGGAGGGCAGCTTCCCCAGGCCTCCTTCCCTCGATCCTTCCCATCCTTGAGCCAGCTCAAACCTCAGATGAGAGGTATCACTGTGAGGCCCTGACCTCTTGTGGTCAGTAACGATCCCATACCAATTCTCCAGAAAAAGGAAGAAAAAAGGAAAGGATGAATTCATCCTGATACTGTTCTGTCTAAATTCCAGTTTACTACCTAAATCCTTCCCATTTTCTCCAGGAGAATATCCTAGTGGCATTTAAATCATTGGGTGATCTTGTCATGGGGCTTTTATGGCATATATGGCTGCATTTCTATGGGAGTCATGAGCCAGAGACACTATTTGGCAAATTGCCATCGAACTGAAACACTCTCGGGTCAGAATTATTCACATGTGACTTTCAATGGAGGAAGGACTGGCAGATCCTAGTCTACAAGATACATCCCTTTTTCTTGCACAGAGTTCTGCAAAACTTTAAATATTGGACTGAAATTTTCCGTGCTAATGACCTACCTTAGCCTGAACCATTTCTACTCTTACAACTCTTTCTCTGAGGAAAAACAATGTCTTGATGGTATTCAAAAATAATTGTGTTATGAATGAAATGTTCTGTGGAGAGCTTTATGATTCTCATTTGTAAGCACAGGACTTGAGATTTTACAGATATCAGACATGAGTGCTTCGTACGAAGGCTGTGCCATTTTGGTCATGCTACAAACTTTTCAAGTCTACTTTTTGCACATGCTCAGTAGCTCCATGTAGATCTCAGCACCTTTTCTACTGCAGATTTTGCCTACTGCCATGCACGCTCTAGCCTGAGGCGCTGCAGGTTTTTCCTTGCACTCTTAACCCCGTTTGCCTAGATAATACCATATCTCAGTCTTAAGTCCCACCTTGGGAACTGGGTGATAAAACCAAAGGCTGGAAACAGAAATGGAAACAGAGCGAAGAAAGTTGAAGACAAGTGAAGACTGACAAGACAGAAGGGGGTTGTCCTCCAGAGGCAAGTTTGTTCCCCAGGCTCATGGTCAGCAATATGTCTGCAGCAGCACTGGGCAAGGTATCACTAGTAAACACCTTTGGCTAGAGGCTGATCTATATGGAGCTGCCAAGGATGAAAAATTGGCCCTGAAGAGTTGTGTTGTCCTAGCTACATGAACTAAAATGCTTTCTACACTAAAAAAAAACCCACCAGCATTGAGGCAGAATGATAGCCACTACAGGCGTCGATTACTATATTAATTCATGTGGCAGAGACCTGTGCCATTAATCTAATTTTACCTACCTTGATTGCAATGCAGTGCTGAATGATGGTATTTATACTGTGCCTTTCAGTTTGTTCTTATTCCAGAATCCTAGGAAATTTTACATGCACAGTTGCATTAGAAGAGCTGAAGGTTATGTATCACAAAATTTTGAGATGCCCAAAAGCCCTATGAGAGCTTAACTTATCTTCCCCCTAAACAGTACCTCTGCCTAGGATAGGGCCTTCAATTATTGACCACATACTGTGTCCTCCCAGGACAACCTGCCCAGTCAGGCTCAGCTCTGAGGTCACTCTGGCAAACTGGATTTTTCTTTGTCTCTGCCACAAGTCAAATCACTTTAGCTAAATGTCTTCCAGATGGTCTAATAGTGCCTGGCTTGAGACTTTCAGGCCCAGTTGGAATAAACGCTGAGTATTTACAGCTGTATTGACTTCACTGATGTTTTAAGCACCATAAAACGCTGAGCAAGCAAAAGAAGGACATCTTAAGTGTCTTGGATTTGGAACCACACAGTAGTGGTCAGTTTTCGTTCTAGCTTGTGAGGGCTACTCCTACAACATGCTTCATCTTTTAACATTCAGAAAGATGCTTCATTTCTGCAAGTTGAGAAAGGGTTTGTAACAGGAAAATGTCAATGTCATTGTACTTATTTAAGAATGGAGTTCCAGAAAAGATATTTCTTTGGCTTTTAGTTCTCCTGCAGTACACTGTGGATTTGAGATTAATGAAAAATAGTCTATGATAAGATTTCAGTTAAGATAAACAAAGGAAAGCTTTAGCATAAAAGACTTTATTTCTATCTAAGCAATCATTTTACATGATAGAGGGAGTGAACAGCCAAAAATATATATGGCACTGAGTTTATATTTAAGAAAAATGACAAGTAATGAGAACTGTCTATACATGGAGATCAAAAATAATACACTGGACTAAAGGATAAAGGAAACAATCGTTATCTCATGTTCAGCCAAGCCACTAGATTCAAGTGTGCTATTGTGGCAGCAGTGCTTGATTTGAAAGACTTCATTATTAAGAAGCTAGTGCTGAACAGCAACAGATAGTAGTACAATGGAATTGTGTTATTTCTCAAGTCCACGTTATATAAGGCTGTTGTAAATTACTTGTACTCCTAAATTATCTTTCAATGACTTAAGCAAGGCAAATAAATAAAAAGCTAGACCATAACCAAACTCATAACAAGAAGTTATTTTTAGATTAAAATCAACTTCCCAAGTGGTGGTATTGCAATGTGCATGCATATATATTTGTGTGCAATGTACACTCAGCTCACGAAAGACTTAAACTAAAACACTGCAAAGGTTTGTCTACCATATGCACCCATAACCCTGACAATCTGGTTGAATTTTCTTTTTAGAAAGGCTTTTGGACTAAAGAAAGGTGAATATATTTTCACTGTATAAAGTGAAAGCCTTGTTTTGATTATGGAACAGAAGCACTCATGTTTCAATAGGGCCTATATGAAACTATGTATTCAAGAATTTCTCTGCTTGCAGAAATCCAATTACAGTGTTTGCATATGCAAATGTGCACACTGGGTCAGCAAACATCTGCACTTCTCACAAGTATAAATAGCAGATGTTCTCACAATCTGATGAACCATTTAACTTTATCATGAGTAAATTCGAGAGGCCCTGCATGAATCTCTGCATTCCATTTTGAAAATGTAGCCAATAAAGTCTTTCAGATAGATAGGGTATTTAACATTCTAAATAGGGAAGCAGAATTGAGCATTATTTAGATCATAAGAGGAGTTGAACACAGGGAGAAATCCTTCTAATATTTTACTGCATATGGATAACTCTTAGAGCCAGTTGAAGGATATGTGTGACATGATTCCCAGCAATAAAATACCCCTGAGAGAAGGTTACAATTAATCATCAACTTACTGGTGTTACCACCCAGTAAGATTTTTAGTTTTTCATGCCGAGAGACTTAAGGGAGAAAAAACAGAGTTTTAAAAGACTATGTCCAGACATACTTGCTTAATTTGGCTTTTAATTTGGCTTTGAATTTGCTCATGCTTTAAAAATTATTCTGAACATCTGGCTTCTTTGCTAATCAGAGAGAGCATGTTTTATTCCCTTGCCTTCTTGGTAAGAAAAAATGCATGTATTACAGTCTGCCATATGATGAGAATCTGCTGTAACAGTTTGCAGGAACTGACATGACATCCTGCTTCTCTTGACACATCCCTGAGTGTGCGTGTGGGTAAAGCTCACAACAGCAATCATTTTCCCAAAGGATCCAAAACCACACACAGAAATCCTGCTGCCACCTGCTTGGGACGTAAGGGCCATCCAGCTCACATCAACCAGGAGCTGGCAGGGAGCAGAATGACTTATCCAGGTGAGAACACCCAGTGCTAATTCTCTTCTCTAGAGGTGTTCAAGAGAGCTTAAGAATCATAAATGATCAAGATTTCACTTCCAGAGACGTCAGCATTTGCTCCATCCCTATGCAGATAGTCATCTCCGGTTTCGTCTGCCTTATTTTTCTCCTCCTCCTTTTTATATGATATATACAGCCACTTGTTGAGGCTAAGGGATAAATTATAAGTCTCATGGAGACTTAAAGTCAGTTTAACTGGCCAGCAAATTATTCCTGCCCTCAGTATGCAGAGAGGTTAGGGGCTTTTCTGCGGTCCCTTAGCACATTTCAGAGATGTCTCCTTCACCATCTCTTTGACTATAGCCAATGCCAAGAAGGAAAGCAAAATGTAGTTGCCTCTTGAAACACCCAGCTGCAGCAGAGGCTCCTGATAGGTGATGGCAGAAAAGAAATAGAGCAAATGTGGGTTTTTTCACTTTACGTTATAGCTCCAGAGGCAGATCAGGAAGCTGCTACTTTCCCTTTCAAATAAGGGTAGAGAACAGCTCCAGTAGAGCAGGGAGTCTAAATCATCAGTGTCATTACAGAGAGAAGAGCGTGGAAAAAAAAAAAAAAACACCCCTGTGCATGAGACAGCTGATTTGTAGATAAGCATTTGGGGCTTAAGTTTGAGGGGGATAGTAAATATAAGTTAAATACAGTAATGGGGAGATTTCAAACTCTGGATGTTTAATCAAAATGTTGAGAACTGTATTTCATTTTTAAATCCCTCTCAAATGCTATTTTCTCCCAAAGCCTAAGTAAATTATAGTAGCAGATTCAAGGGCAAGGTCTAAAATAGAGCCTATAATGTTTGTCAACCATTTTTTTCAACCATTTTTTTCAGAAAAGTAATCTAATTTATTATCACTAAAGCTTTATAGAGAAAGCCTTTTATTGGGGCTTTCCATTTAAAACAAGCATGAAACCAGTGTTCCACCAGACTCGCAGAGTAATGTGAAACAGTCCCCTAAAGAACGGGAAATTTTAGAACCACTGCTTCATACTCCTTGGTGATTGAAAAAAAAAGGACTTTAATGATTGCCCACATAGAACAAATCTCTTACTACAGAGGAAAACAGAAAATACCATACTCCTTTCCAAAACTGTACAGGTTTTCTATTGACTTCCTCTATCATTTGGGATAAAAATTTGAGGGCCGTTGTTAAAGGACCTTTATTCTATTCAATGTCTACAGGCATACATATGCAATCAGATGCATGGGCTTAGAGCAGGAAAACAACTGTGGTCTCTCAGCTACTACCATGCGGTAACTAAACAGGGTATATCGCCAAGAGCACAGGACTCCTCTAGGCTGACTTGGTAGCACAGCCTGTCATTACAGCTGCCCAACGCTCCCCATTATAAGACATTATTTTGCAGTTGCACTGCCAAGTTCAACTGGTTCGGGCTGCAGTTTGCCTATGCTAAGGGGTCTTTTGGCTTTGTCCGTGTTTCAAAAGATCTTACAGGAATTTCCTAAATCTGCTTCCAGCATCGGCCTCTTGTGCTGCAGAGAGTGCGAGGCCTGCAGAGCTTGGTGTGTGCGCTGTCTGGCTCCCCATGCTCTTGGGAGCTGCCCTGGGGCACAGGACGGAGGGAGCAGCTCACCTCCAACATGGAGCATGGGGGAAGGGTGGGTGAGGAAAGGGAAGGTGTGCGAGGAAAGGGGAGGAACCACAAAGCAGGGGACCAGACCTGCTGCAGAAAGTCTGCGAGCACGTGAAAAGCTCTGGGTCAGCCCTCTGATCATAGAATCATAGAATGCTTAAGGTTGGAAGGGACCTCTAGAGGTCATCTAGTCCAACCCCCCCCTGCACACGCAGGGTCACCTAGAGCACGTGGCACAGGGACTGCGTCCAAGCGGGGTTTTGAAGAATCTGCAGAGAAGGAGACTCCACAAACCTCTCTGGGCAGCCTGTTCCAGTGCTCTGTCACCCCTCACTGTTAAGAAATTTTTCCTTAAGGTCCTGTGGAACTTTTTGATGCTTCAGTTTCTGGTTGTTTCCTCTAGTCCTATCAGTGGCCACCAGTGAAAAAGAAGCCAGCACCATCCTCCTCACTGCCCTCCCTTGAGGTATTTATATACACTGATCGGGTCTACTCTCAGCCTTCTCTTCTCCAGGCTGAAACAGGCCCAGCTCCCTCAGCCTCTCCTCATAGGGCAGATGTTTCCAGGCCCCTGATCATCCCTCGTAGCCCTGTGCTGGACTCTCTCCAGCAGCTCCACATCCCTCTTGCACTGTGGAGCCCAGAACTGGACACAATACTCCAGATGTGGCCTCACCAGGGGCTGAGTAGAGGGGGCAGGATCCCCTCCCTTGACCTGCTGGATACACACATTAAGAAAAATGCACCCCAGGATCCCATTGGCCTTCTTGGCCCACGAGGGCACACTGCTGCCTCATGGTCAACTTGTCGTCCACCATGACACCCAGGTCTTTCTCCGCAGAGCTGCTTCTCCAGAAGGTCAGTCCCCAGCCTGTGCTGGTGTCTGGGGTTATTTCCTCCCCAGGTGGCAGGACCTTGCCACTTGGGCCTTGTTGAATTGCATGAGGTTTTTTCACCGCCCAGTTTGTCCCAGTCTGTCCAGGTCCCCTCTGGATGGCAGCGCAGCCCTCTGGGGTATCAGCTACTCCTCCCAGTTTGGTATCATCAGCAAACTTGCTGAGGGGAGCACTCTGTGCCTTCATCCAGGGTCATTGATGAATAAATTGAACAGGACTGGACCAAGGGACTGACCCCTGGGGGGACCCCGCTAGCTTACAGGCCTCCAACTAGGACTCTGCACCGCTGATCACCACCCTCTGAGCTCTGCCATCCAGCCAGTTTCCTAATCCACCTCACTGGTCCACTCATCTATCCCACACTTCCGGAGCTTGGCCCAGGAGGCTGTTTGTGAGGGACGGTGTCAAAAGCCTTGGTGAAGTCGAGATAGACGACATCCACCGCTCTCCCCTCGTCTATCCAGCCGGTCATTCCATCATAGAAGGGCTATCAGGTTAGTCAAGCAAGATTTTCCCCTTGGTGAAATCCATGCTGACTACTCTTGAGCACCTTCTTATCCTCCACGTGCCCCGGAAACAACAGGCACGATGAGCTTGTTCCATCTCTTTTCTGGGGACGGAGGGTGAGGCTGACTGGCCTGTAGTTGCCTGGGTCCTCCTTCTTGCCTTTTTTTGAAGACTAGCATGACATTGGCTTTCTTCCAGTCCTCCGGCATCTCCTCCGTTCTCCAGGATCTTTCAAGGGGCCCAGCGCCGGCTTCCAGAGCCACAGAGGAGCTACCGATGGGTGTTTCTGCCCCCTGCTGCAAGCAGCAGTCGTACAGCTCCATCTGCCCTGGCTGCATCTCCCTGGACCTGTGCTATTTTCCCCAGCAATCTGCGTTAACAAAAGGCTTTTATAAACCCCGATGCAAAGCAGAGAAGGGGACATGGGTGTGCGCTGGCACACTGTTTCTGGAGGGAACAGCACAACAACAAAATGTCAGCGCCAAACCGCGGGGGCCCGTCTGGGAGGGCAGGGACAGAGGGCTCATGTCTACCTATTCAGGGCTTTTCTAATGGGCACCAGTAATCTGGGCCTTCTCTTTTTTTTCCTCAGGACAAAAACTTGGTTTACTGGAGGTGGGGGAGGAGGGTACAGTCAGTATAGGGCATAATTAAATGTATTTATTAAATAACTTTAAACTCTGCCATTTATAAATAATCCTGAAGCCAAAGATGGAGCCTTACTGTACTTAGGAGGTAGTGAAGTTTCAAATGGACACATGGTAAAAATGCTACAAGAGAAGCCACATGAGATTATAATCAGTTAACCTTCAGGTATAAAATTTTTACCCTTTTTTTTCCTTTCAAAAATAAAATTAAAATTAAATGTAGAACATTAATAAAGATTGATGTGAGATCAGAAAAAAAAAATGTAGGCCTTGTCAAAAACTCTGGCTGAGCTGGTCAGGTTTTTAGTAAATCAATGAGTTTTTGAGTTATGCACCACAGCAGCTCAGAGGCTGAATCTCTCTTTTAAATGGTTGGGATTTCAAACTCCCACTCTGTTTTTTTAAATCACAGAGGAAAGCTAACCTATTTCCAGACATTTCTCTGATTAGGTTTCTCAGCAACAACATCTAACTGTATTCACACAGCTGTCAGAAGGGGGGCTGCTTAATAAAATGTAGCCTTTGTCAAAGGGGGGGAGAAAAGAAAATTTTTTTAGTTTTGTTAAACCAGGGCATTTCTTGCAGATGGAGGTCTATTTCTCTGGTTTATATCATGGCTCAGATCTGAGGTCTTGTGTCCTCTCTGTTTTGTCTAATCATTTTTAATTTCTCTAATATGAGTATCATCTGCAGTGATTAGGAAGAAATATTAAATCGGAATCATATATGAAAGATCTTATTAAACTGCATTTCCTCCCATTATCTAAAACAGATGGTTAGTATTTGTAAAAACAAACAAAAAAAAGAGTTTATTAAGCCTCCAAAGCTCCTCTTCATCCATCTGCAATAAATTGGGCAGGTTGCATGAAGACCTTTTTGTTATTTATAAATAGAGTCGTGCCCAAAATAAAAACCGCACATCCAAACAGCCTCCAATTTAGGAAGGGTTAAAATCCTGGGTCTTGATATCCATCTTGCAGCTAAAACTAGTCATTGTTATTGGAGGTTTTTACTATGTGCTTCCTCTGGGCTCTTGTTTTTTTTTTTTTTTTTTTTTTTTTTTTTTTTTTTTACTAGCCAAGCCTCCAGCTAACTCTGACTCTCTCATTCATGTCATCAGCATCTTGCATCTTGCTGTATCAGATAAATTTCAGCC